>NW_019943864.1:36088-48314 GCF_002910315.2 Salvelinus sp. IW2-2015
TAAAAATGGATTAAAGTGAGCTAAATAAATCCCTCTCTGCCTTCTTGTTGATGCTCCAATTACTTTCTGCTCAAATTAGTCCTTTGGGATGTTTTTCTTGGTAAGCCCTTTTCATGCTTTTCTCATTGTTGTTGAGCACCCCTCCTTTCCATTGTTGCTGAAAAAGCGAAGGCCCACCTGACCTCATATCATTGCATTGTATTTCTGACAACTAATTCAGTACTCTATCCTCATTGTAGAATCTAATATTCTTGAGAATGCACCTTTTTTACTAGAGTGCTTCCAAGTAATTATTCAAATACCAAAAAAGCTGACAAACACTCTTTCACCAAGCAATTTAGTAATATCTTACCTGAGATGAATTTTCCTCATGATTACTGCCCCCAAACACCAGGCAGCTACACATGCTGCAACGCCTGTTATCATCCCCCAATAGAAGAGACGGTTGTCTGTGGCCTGTTGCACTTGGGTTCCTGAGAAAGGGGAAAATATATTATGATTTTATTGTTTCTATTCCCCATCTTGTTCATTACATTAAGGCATTGTGTTGTTACAGTCTCTCCATTTAAGACATTATACATGTATTGTGAGAAAAGTAATATGTGGCTAACAGAGATTCTGTCAGATGTAACGTCTATGACAGATGTTACAAAACAAGACAGCAAAACACTCACAAACATCAAGGAAGCCAAATACATGAATACTAATACTGCACATACAGGCATTCCACTAAATATGTGATGATAAGATATGCTGGTTTTCATTTCAAAATGATTGTGAACAATCCCATCAGACCAAACACTTACCATTGACAGAAATATGTATGTTTATATCAGAATTGCCTTCATCATGTATACTACAAACACAGGTGTAGTTCCCTTCATCAGATGGTTGTGTATGTGGTGATGTGTAAAACACTCTGTCACTCTCTATCTGCAGTGTGATTCTGGGGTCACAAGTGCTGTTGGTATATTTGTTTCAAAGTCTTGTGTGAAACTCTACACTCATGACCCTCACGTATAACTCTATTTTTGTGACATACTACAGTAATGATGTCAGTGAGTGTTGGCTTGAGCAGAGAAAAGTGGTATCTGCTCCTCCGGTCTCCAATGTTTTCTCTTGAGTCACTGTAAACAGGAAGGGAAAAACAGATTGTGAGTATATTATTTCATGAGGTCGGTTTGATTGAGCATGAGTAGTACTATCAATTCTCATTAATAAAAAGTCCATTTCAGTCTACAGAAATTACTACAGACCCAAAATGACGTTTTACAATGGTAAAAAGAAACCTGACACAAGAAAAAAGCCACTTACTGAATTGTTATTGTCCAAATGAAGACGACCCAAAGTGAATAATGACCTCCATACTAAAACTCTCTCAATGTAACAGGAAAATGATATGGGGGTTAACTGTACGGGATGCAACTCTAGACAAGTCATCAACTAATCTACAGTTGAAGTCGGAAGTTTACATACACCTTAGCCAAGTACATTTAAACTCAGTTTTTCACAATTCCTGACATTTAATCCTAGTAAAATTCCCTGTCATGGGTCAGTTACCACTTCCTTTTAAGAATGTGAAATGTCAGAATAAATAGTAGGAGAGATGATTTATTTCAGCTTTTATTGCTTTCATCACATTCCCAGTGGGTCAGAAGTTTACATACACTCAATTAGTATTTTGTAGCATTGCCTTTAAATTGTTAACTTGGGGTAAAACATTTTGGGTAGCCTTCCACAAGCTTCTCACCATAAGTTGGGTGAATTTTGGCCCATTCCTCCTAACAGAGCTGGTTAACTGAGTCAGGTTGTAGGCCTCCTTGCTCGCACACACTTTTTCAGTTCTGCCCACACATTTTCTATAGGATTGAGGTCAGGGCTTTGTGATGGCCACTCCAACACCTTGACTTCGTTGTCCTTAAGCCATTTTTCCACAACTTTGGAAGTATGCTTGGGGTCATTGTTCGTTTGGAAGACCCATTTGCGACCAAGCCTTTAACTTCCTGACTGATGGCTTGAGATGTTGCTTCAATATATCCACATAATTCTCCTTCCTCAGATGCCATCTATTTTTGTGAAGTGCACCAGTCCCTACTGCAGCAAGCACCCCCACAACATGATGCTGCCACCCCGGTCCTTCACAGTTAGGATGGTGTTCTTTCGGCTTGCAAGCCTCCCCCTTTTTCCTCCAAACATAATGATGGTCATAATGGCCAACAGTTCTATTTTGTTTCATCAGACCGGAGGACATTTCACCAAAAGTACAATCTTTGTCCCCATGTGCAGTTGCAAACCGTAGTCTGGCTTTTTATGGCGGTTTTGGAGCAGTGGCTTCTTCCTTGCTGAGCGGCCCTTCAGGTTATGTCGATATAGGACTTGTTTAATGTGGATATAGATACTTTTGTACCGTTTCCTCCAGCATCTTCACAAGGTCCTTTGCTGTTGTTCTGGGATTGATTTGCACTTTTCACACCAGAGTACGTTCATCTCTAGGAGACAGAACGCGTCTCCTTCCTGAGCAGTATGACGGCTGCGTGGTCCCATGGTGTTTATACTTACGTAATATTGTTTGTATAGATGAACGTGGTACCTTCAGGCATTTGGAAATTGCTCCCAAGGTTGAACCAGACTTGTGGAGGTCTACACATTTTTTTCTGAGGTCTTGGCTGATTTCTTTTGATTTTCCCATGATGTCAAGCAAAGAGCATTGAGTTGAAGGTAGACCTTGAAATACATCTACAGGTACACTCCAATTGACTCAAATTATGTCAATTAGCCTATCAGAAGCTTCTAAAACCATGACATCGTTTTCTGGATTTTCCAAGCTGTTTAAAGGCACAGTCAACTTAGTGTATGAAACTTCTGACCCACTGGAATTGTGATACAGTAATTATAAGTGAAGAAAAATAAGAAATTTGTGAGTGGTTGAAAAACAAGTTTAATTGATTCCAACTTAAGTGTATGTAAACTTCGACTTCAACTGTATTTGGGGGAGGTTAACTGTTGTACGGTATGCAACTCTAAACAAGTCATCAACTAAACTAAAACCTCTTCCTAACATGTCTAAGGTATTAAACACAAAATCAAAGAGATGGGTCTGTGTGAACTGTGGAGATTCAACTGAAAGACATTACTCCGATTACTCTCCCCTCCAAAACTCATATTCAAGAAGTTACTTTTTTATTGTAAACTTGGCTTTAATTGACTGTTTCTGAATGTAAAACCTTCTATATAATTACAGACAATAGTCATTGTCTTTCACGTTTAAGCTCAACCCCTATGCCAATAGCAGAGACATAGCGATCCAACACAATGTTTCTTGGAAAGTTTACCTCATATCACAACACACAGATAGACATGTTTTTGGAAATTAATGTAGACAATGAAGTATGTCCAACTGTTGTCTAGGAAACTCTTAAATCATACATGAGAGGTTGTATCATGTCTTACTCTCACATAAGGAAGACCAATAAAGAATTAGAAATACTAGAACAGAAAATCCATGACTTGGAAAGAAAACACAGTTTAGATAGAAATGTTGACGCCCTTCAACAGTTGAACACTTTGAAGATTGAATATAACACAATAAACTCTCGATCTGCAGAGATTTCTTCCATGAAATCCAAACAACAATATGTTGAGCAAGGTGAAAGTGCAGGGGAAATGCTTGCTTGTCAAATTAAGAAAGAGGAAGAGGAATGAACCATCCATAGCATTCAAACGCAGCGTAACAATGGATCCTTCTGAAATTAACTCAGACTTTAAAATATTTTATCACAAACTGTATCAATCCCAAAACAAAAGTTCAAAGGAAGATATAGACAATTTCCTTAATAAGGCCATTTGACCAATTATAAATGAACCAGAGAAAATGAATATGGATAAAACATTACCTCAGGTGAACTGTTGGAGGGCATCAATAATCTACAGATTGGGAAATCTCCTGGTAATGATTTATTCCCAGTGGAATGTTATAGACACTTTTATCCCAGATTACTAAGGCCTATGTTACTTATGATCACAGCAGCTCTAGAGAAAAATGAACTTCCTCAGTCACTATGTTTGGCTACAATCACCCTACTTAAAAAGAAAGTTAATGATCTATTGTTAATATAGAACAATGAAATGGACAAAGACACATATGAAGTTCCTGGGTGTACTGATACCATGCAATCTGGAGGAGGCATAAAACATKAATTACTCTCCTTTTAATAGATAGGTATGAATCTGATGTTCACAGATGGAGAMCTCTCCCTATTTCTATGTTCGGTAGGGTCAAAATATTTAAAGTGATTATATTACCAAGGTTGATGTATTTATTCCAGGCCTTGTCCGTTTCAATTCCATCCAACCTCTTTAATAGATTAAATGTCCTGCTCTCCAAGTGTATATGGAATGAAAAGACCTCGAGAGACAAATTGACTGTTTTATACTTCTCCTATGAAGCTGGAGGTCTTGGACCACCTCATATGAAGATGTATGACTCGGCTGCACAACTGCGTTCACTAATAAAATGGACAGGAGACGATCCTTGTGGCGTGGAGGAGTATCGAAGCCACAAATGTAACATTGTATGATCTAAAATATATTCACTACTTCAGGTCCAAGGCATTGAAGGAAAAAACAGGCAATGCAATGATTCTCAATTCCATTCATATTTGGGGCAATGTATGTAAATTCATGAGGTGGAAAGAACTAATATTGCCAGTCACCCCTATTTGGATTAACCCCACCTTACCTCCAGCGTTTAATGATGACCCCTTGAAGTCCTACTTCCAACGTGGCATCATTAATATTTATCATGTTTACTATGATGTATCTCTACTGTCATTCAATCAATTACATATCAAAGGCTGATTTCTTTACATTCTCACAACTCAGAAATCATATTCAATCACTTCAACAGAATCTGGATGAACCTAAGGCATCTAGCATAGAAAACATACTGAAAGAAGCTGCTATGACAAAGTAGTTGATTGGCAAGTTATATCAAGGGCTGATTGTAACTCTACCTGATGGTTCAGAACCTATAATGAACAAATGGTAAACAGATCTAAATGAAGAAATTGAGGAGAACCATTGGTCACAGATATGTGAACATTTTCATACCTGCTCCTACAACTTAAGACATGAACTAATGCAATGTAAGATAATTCCTTCAGGACTTCACTAATTACTCCTGCCAGAATGCATGTAATGTCACCACAGAAATGTACATATTCTGTTGAGATGCAAAGCACAAAGGGACCCTGTTACACATGCTGTGGTCTGTGACAACTGACACCCCATTCTGGGATAATGTATGTGCTATCGATTTCATTGTGTCTAGGAATTTATATCCATTCATCTCCACAATTATGTTTGTTGGGAAATGTAAATATTGGTGATGAATATCATACAATTTTTTTTGTAATCTAGGTCTATCTGCTGCTGCTGAAAAAGTAAGGCCATCAATGGGAAAGCCCCATATCCACCCTCACTAAACAACTGGAGTTAATCATTCATATTAACATTTACATTTAAGTAATTTAGCAGACGCTCTTATCCAAGTGGATTACAAATTGTGAAAAGTTCATACAATAGTTCATACATATTCATCCTGGTCCCCCTGGTCCCCCCGTGGGAATGAACCCAACCCTGGCGTTGCAAGCGCCATGCTCTATACCAACTGAGCCAACACGGGACCATAAACCATACATTTAACCATACATATTAAACGCATACATATAAACCATTCATATTAAACCATACATATTAACCATACATATTAAACCATACATATAAACCATTCATATTAAACCATTAATATAAAACCATTCATATTAACCATACATATTAAACCATACATATAAACCATTCATATTAAACCATAACATATTAAACATACATAATTACCATATATAAACCATTCATATTAAACATTAATATTAAACCATTCATATTAAACCATACATATAAACATACATATAAACATTCATATACACATTCATATTAAACATTCATATTAAACATACATATTTGACAGAATTTGGAAATGTGATGTTGACCATCTCAGAGAATGTTTTGTATAGTTGCCATTTTGTTTTTGTGTTGCTTGTGATAAAACATAAGATGAGTAGCTAGTGGTAGTGAAGTAAAAAGGAAAGTTTTCTCTGTTGAGTAACTGCATTAAAACTGTAGTGAACAAATACACTTTACAATAGATGTCCTTATACTGTACTGTGTAGGTCTAACTCCTGTAAGTACTCCTGTAAGGTTCAGGGCTTGTGTACAAAATGTGTGTACAAATTAATAGATCATGGGATCTCTCTTACCGTCACAGCTGTGCTAGACCCCACAGCACCAGAAGCAGAGCAAGTCTGGATACACTTCCACACATACTGACCAACTGCACAACCAAACGTTGACCCGACACTGCCTGCTGGACCGACTACAGATATACGTCAATGCAAGTTATTTACTCAGTAAAGGAACAAAATAAAACTAAATCAAGACAAGTGACGCTCATTTGACTGGGTTGACTTGGTTATAATGGGCCTTGAGGTTGAGCTAGGAAGTGCTGCTGTCGTCTAGCTTGTATTCGTGTTACTCCTATGCAGAAACAATGGCACCTCTGCTAGTGCAACCTAGTTTTTGTGATTGGGGTCTTTGTAGAGCACTCACCACAGAGAGGTCTTAAGATCAACCACAGACACATCAACAGGTCCACTTCCTTCTTTAGACACAACATTTCTTAGATTTTGCACCACCATAAGGCTGAAGGGTGCTTTTAAATGATTTTATTTATTTTTTATTTTATTTAGGCAATCAGTTAATAAGAACAAATTATTTTACAATGACGGCCTACCAAAGGCAAAAGGCCTCCTGCGGGTTGGGGCTGGGATTAAAAATATGAATAATGAATAAAAATATAGGACAAACAACATCATAAAAGAGAGACAACATAGTTCTCTACATAAAGAGTGACCTAAGACAACAGCATAGCAAGGCAGCAACACATGACACACAGCATGGTTTCAACACCCATGACAACAACATGGTAGCAACACAACATGGCGGAGCAACACAACATGGTAGCAGCAACACAACATGGTAGCAGCACAAAACATGGTACAAACATTATTGGCACAGACAACAGCACAAAGGGCAAAGGTAGAGACAACAAACAATCACGAACGCAGCCACAACTGTCAGTAAGAGTGTCCATGATTGAGTCTTTGAATGAAGAGATGGATAAAACTGTCCAGTTTGAGTGTTTGTTGCAGCTCATCCAGTCCTAGCTGCAGCGAACTGAAAAGACGAGCGACCCAGGGATGTGTGTGTTTGGGGATCTTTTAACAGAATGTGACTGGCAGAACGGGTGTTGTATGTGGAGGATGAGGGTGCAGTAGATATCTCAGATAGGGGGGGTGAGGCCTAAGAGGGTTTTATAAATAAGAATCAACCACTGGGTCTTGCGATGGGTATACAGAGATGACCATCTTGTTCATTTACATTAAGGCAACGTGTTGTTGACAGTCTCTACATTTTAAGACATTATTACATGTACTGAGGACAAAATCCAATATTGTGACACAGAAATTCTCAGTTCTGTCAGATGTAACTTCTATGACAGACGTTACAAAACAAGACCACAAAACACTGACAGAACATAAGGTAAGCACATGACAGGCATTCCACTAAATATGTGATGATAAGATATGCTGGTTCATTTAAAATGATTGTGAACAATCCCATCAGACCAACACTTACCATTGACAAAATATGTACACCATGAAAAAGTCTACATTATGAACATTGTGTAGAACTATATTATCACAGACACTTGATTTATAAAAAAAGTGAAGAATAAAACAAACTGTCTAGTGTGGATTTATTCATGTTTCATCATAACCAACTACAAACTATATTTACATCCATACTGTATTTACATTAAGAAATAATTCAAGATGCAAGTCAGAAGTATAATTTTTAAAAATAATATCTACGCCATTTGTGTTTGTATCTATCTTAGGAACTTTTAGAGGGTTAAGAGGATGAGTGACTACCATATTGTCTCACACACACATCTGTGTGGTTTTCTATCCATAGGCATTGTGGGTACTGAATAGTGGACTGAATGGCTGAACAACATAGGCCTGCTGGTTATGTTAAGTTACGCTCACCTTCTACATTGCAGGTCATCTGGTTTCTCAGGAGATATTCCTGTATAAAAGAAGGTAATTTATATATTTCGACTGAATGGAGTATCCTATATTAGTGATGTGAGTAACATAACATAACAACAATGCAGCAATGCTATGACTTGGCATACTACAATCACTGAGGTTCCACTGATCCAGATATTGGAGATTTGAGATTGACCTACACCTATCATGCAACTCATCTGTATGTATTGACAAACCATGGCTTCTTTCACCAGCCAATGATATTTGATCATTGATTGGAATCACCATAGAAACTTCCTTAGTGGCACCACAGAAGGCACCACACACTTAACCTTGGTGTATTTGTAAGGTAGACAGGACCTGTTGCAGATATTTAATGTGGGAAAATCAAATAAATGACATATTGAGGTTCATTGAATTATCATTGTTCCTGTCAACACTACCTTACAATTATACCAATAATATTTTACCATTAACTTGGAGACACGGTCCTGCCACTGATAGGTCCATCTGGATAGGCGTTAAACAGACACTTGTAAGCAGGGACTCGTCTCTCTTGACACTCCTCTGATGACGATAGAGCAGTTCTGCAGTCCCTCGTCTTCAAACTCCACTTTCCCCTCAAAAGATGGACTGACTACTGGTCCAAAGTAGACACATAATTCTATCAATCTTTAGGATGCAATATAACAGGGCCTCTCCAACCTGTTCTGGAGAGATACCGCCCTGTAGGTTTATACTCCAACCTTGTTCTCTGGAGAGATACCGTCCTGTAGGTTTATAATCTAACCCTGTTCCTGGAGAGATACCATCTCTGTAGGTTTATACTCCACCTGTTCCTGGAGAGATTCCTCTTGTAGGTTTATACTCCACCTGTTCCTGGAGAGATTCCCTCTTGTAGGTTTATACTCTAACCCTGTTCCTGGAGAGATTCCTTCTGTAGGTTTATACTCCACCTGTTCCTGGAGAGATTCCTCTTGTAGGTTTATACTCCAATCCAGTTGTATCTAACCTAAATCAACTCAAAACCAGCTAATTATTAAAATCATGTGTGTTAATTAGAGTTGGATTGAAACCTAAAGCACGGTAGTTCTTTTCAGGAACAGGGTTGAGGTTCCTGCAGTATAGAGTATAGTATTGTTATGCTAGTACAGAACTAGTCTATTTATTTTTCCTTTATTTTAACTAACAAATTCTTATTTTCAATGATGGCCTAGAAACAGTTGTTAACTGCTTGGTCTGGGGGCAGAACGACAGATTTGTACCTTGTTCGCTCGGATTTGATCTTGCAACCTTTGGTTATTAGTCCAATGGCTCTAACCACTGGTTACCTGCCATCTAGGTAGAGCAGGAGGACGTTATGAATGAAGGGGCTTTTAACTGAAAGCAGTATGGGTTAGTAACTGACTGCAGTATGGGTTAGTAACTGACTGCAGTATTGGGTTTAGTAACTGACAGCAGTATGGGTTAGTAACTGATCGCAGTATGGGTTAGTAACTGACAGCAGTATGGGTTAAGTAACTGACTGCAGTATGGGTTATAACTGACTGCAGTTGGGTTTAGTAACTGACTGCAGTATGGGTTAGTACTGACTGCAGTATGGGTTAGTAAGACAGCAGTATGGGTTAGTAACTGACTGCAGTATGGGTTAGTAACTGAACAGCAGTATGGGTTAGTAACTGACAGCAGTATGGGTTAGTAAACTGACTGCAGTATGGGTTAGTAACTGATCGCAGTATGTTGTTAGTAACTGACAGCAGTATGGTTAGTAACTGATTGCAGTATGGGTTAGTAACTGATCGCAGTATGGGTTAGTAACTGACTGCAGTATGGGTTAGTAACTGACTGCAGTATGGGTTAGTAATCTGGACTGCAGTATGGGTTAGTAACTGACTGCAAGTATGGGTTAGTAACTGACTGCAGTATGGGTTAGTAACTGACTGCACGTATGGGTTAGTAAGCTGACTGCAGTATGGGTTAGTAACGACTGACGTATGCGTTATATGACGGGTATGGGCATGTGGTGAATTATTAAAGTAAACATCAATACAGAATGTGGTGGACAATAGTGAATATTAAGGATATGGCTCACTCATCCTCTTTGTTCACTTGATTAAATCATGTTTTTTAGACGTGACTTTCACCTACAATACATGCTCTTCACTACATTAATTCATGAATTTACCTTTAATTTAGCCTATTATGCAGGGGTGTCAAGCATACTCATTCACGGAGGGCCGATGTGTCTGCGAGTTTTTGTTTTTGGCCTTTTAATTAATTAATGACCTAGACACAGGCTGAGGCGAGTTCTTACTAATAGTGACTTAATTCATAAATTCAAGTGCGAGGGTGGAGCGAAAACCCGGCATGTCCTCGGCCTTCCGTGGAATGAGCTTGACACCGTAAACGCACTATATTTAATAAGAAAGGATAGTATCACAATATTGTGTACTTCAGAAATAATTCTGACAAATGCAGTATATCATGCATAAAACTAATTAGCTCACCTAAGAAATGACTAGTCTATTAGCAGAATAACAGGTTCGTTGTAGTGTCAGGAGACCTGGTGAGATAGAAATGTGAGTTCTATTATACATCTTGAGGGTGAAGAGGGAATTTGAGGATTTTCCTCTGTGATCCAACAACATGACGGTTGAATCACATATGGCCCTCTCCATACACTAGGCTAAAGTAACTGCAGCTGTGAATTTTTAAATATATATTTTTTTATGTTTTGTCTTCAAGTGTGTAAGCCAATGTGCAGAACCATTGTTTTTTACCAGTTTTAGTTGAGAAGGGTTAAAGGAGCTCTTCTCAGGTAAAAACAGAAAGGACCTGAATATACACACACATGAGCCAAGTGAGCCTGGCGTAGAGGCTTTAAATGGTTTTGAATGGTGATAGTTGGTAACCAGAGCTATAAGATACCTTCCCTGATTTAAAATTGGATGTTACTGGTAAACAGAGCTTTAAAAACCTACCCTGATTTTAATGGTGATGTTACCTGTAAGGTGACAATGGGCGTTTGCTGGTTTTTTTTAATCGGATAGTTTTATTCAAGAAGGGGGAAAACACAATCATATAAAGAATGTTTTTGAATCTTAAACAATATAAACTTAACAGATCAAGTGAGAATAATAGCCTGATTTAGTAAACAGTGTCAAATCAATGGGGTCAAACACAACAAGCAACATCCATGATCAAAGTAAATTACAAACAGGCAACTAAACCTTGACATACCGTTACGCTTGTTCACTAGATTTAAGTGTATAAACAATCAAACTGAAAACAATTGGTAATCATCACCATTTTATTTTCAGGGCTCAAATACATTCATACATTGTATTGATATACACAAAGGAGGTAAAACATGCAGGTATCTGTATTACTATAGGTACTCGTATGTAATAATAACAGCATAAACCTACACTGACACAAGTGCTATCATATTTAAAATGGATTCAACGTTAAATTAAATAGACAGGACATCTCCCGTCTTACTTCCTGATATGATCATACAAGTCACTGTAGGTGGTGCTGTGTTCTAATATATTATAATTTCTCACTGCAAACCTCATCTCTCAATAAAGTGCAATTTCAAAAACAAAAAAAACAGTATTAGCGACCATTATGTAATTATGGTGCAGGTATAAATTAGCTTACATATGAACTGGGGAAGAAACATGTGAAACTGACAAACTCAAAAAGGTTCAATATATCTAGTAACACATTGCATCTACCGGTTCATTGAAATGTTTGTCTGAATCACAACAAGCAACATCCACTGATCAAATAAGATAACCAAATATGACTCAACATGAGGGTATATTCAAGGCAAACATTAATCATCATTATGATCATTAACAATTCTGAGGTCTCTAAATACATTCACACATTACACTGACTAACAGGAAGAAAAACAAACTATCTGTCTTCCATAGATTTATAAAAAATAACATGTAACTTAACTTGAACAAAAGTGCAACAAGGTACATCTATTGATAGGTGGGTTGAATAAATACGAGGTTTATTTAGAGATAAATGAAATAGAATAATAC
>NW_019943864.1:48339-58419 GCF_002910315.2 Salvelinus sp. IW2-2015
GGGGGGGGGGGGGGGGGGGGGAGGGGGGGGGGGCGGGGGGGGGGGGGGGGGGGGGGGGGGGGGGGGGGGGGGGGGGGGGGGGGGGGGGGGGGGGGGGGGGGGGGGGGGGGGGGGGGGGGGGTGGGGGGGGGGGGGGGGGGGGGGGGGGGGGGGGGGGGGGAGGGGGGGGGGGGGGGGGGGGAGGGGGCGGGGGGGGGGGGGGGGGGGGGGGTGGGGGGGGGCGGGGGGGGGGGAAGATCTCTTACCGCGGTCACGCACGTGTGCCTAGACCCACAGCACCAGAAGCAGAGCAAGTCTGGATACACTTCCACACATACTGACCAACTGCACAACCAAACGTTGACCCGACACTGCCTGCTGAGACCGACTACAGATATGACGTCAATGCAACGTTTATTTACTCAGTAGAGGAACAAAATAAAACTAAACAAGCCAAAGTGACGCTCATTTGACTGGGTTGACTTGGTTATAATGGGCCTTGAGAGTTGAGCATAGGAAGTGCTGCTGTCGTCTAGCTTGTATTCGTGTTACTCCTATGCAGAAACAATGGCACCTCTGCTAGTGCAACCTAGTTTTTTTGATTGGGTCTTTGTAGAGCACTCACCACAGAGAGGTCTTAAGATCAACCACAGACACATCAACAGGTCCACTTCCTTCTTTAGACACAACATTTCTTAGATTTGCACCACCATAAGGCTGAAGGGTGCTTTTTAACTGATTTTATTTATTTTTTATTTTTATTTAGGCAAATCAGTTAATAAGAACAAATTATTTTACAATGACGGCCTACCAAAAGGCAAAAGGCCTCCTGCGGGGTTGGGGCTGGGATTAAAAATATGAATAAATGAAATAAAATATAGGACAAAACACACATCATAACAAGAGAGACAACATAGGTCTCTCTACAATAAAGAGTGACCTAAGACAACAGCATAGCAAGGCAGCAACACATGACAACACAGCATGGTTTCAACACCCATGACAACAACATGGTAGCAACACAACATGGCGGAGCAACACAACATGGTAGCAGCAACACAACATGGTAGCAGCACAAAACATGGTACAAACATTATTGTGCACAGACAACAGCACAAAGGGCAAAAAGTAGAGACAACAAAACATCACGTAACGCAGCCACAACTGTCAGTAAGAGTGTCCATGATTGAGTCTTTGAATGAAGAGATGGAGATGAAACTGTCCAGTTTGAGTGTTTGTTGCAGCTCATTCCAGTCACTAGCTGCAGCGAACTGAAAAGACGAGCGACCCAGGGATGTGTGTGCTTTGGGGATCTTTAACAGAATGTGACTGGCAGAACGGGTGTTGTATGTGGAGGATGAGGGATGCAGTAGATATCTCAGATAGGGGGGGTGAGGCCTAAGAGGGTTTTATAAATAAGAATCAACCACTGGGTCTTTGCGATGGGTATACAGAGATGACCATCTTGTTCATTTACATTAAGGCAACGTGTTGTTGACAGTCTCTACATTTTAAACATTATTACATGTACTGTGACAAAATCCAATATTGTGACAACAGAAATTCTCAGTTCTGTCAGATGTAACTTCTATGACAGACGTTACAAAACAAGACCACAAAACACTGACAGAACATAAAGGTAAGCACATGACAGGCATTCCACTAAATATGTGATGATAAGATATGCTGGTTTTCATTTCAAAATGATTGTGAACAATCCCATCAGACCAAACACTTACCATTGACATAAATATGTATGTTTATATCAGAATTGCCTTCATCATGTATACTACAAACACAGGTGTAGTTCCCTTCATCAGATGGTTGTATGTTGCTGATGTGTAGAAAACACTCTGTCACTCTCTATCTGCAGTGTGATTCTGGGGTCACAAGTGCTGTTGGTATGATTTGTCTCAACGTCGTATGAAACTCTACATTCATGACCCTCACGTATAACTCTATTTTTTGTACATACTACAGTAATGATGTCAGTGAGTGTTTGGTTTGGCAGAGAAGAGTGGTATCTGCTTCTCCGGTCTCCAATGTTTTCTCTTGAGTCACTGTAAACAGGAAGGGAAACAGATTGTGAGTATATTTTCATGAGATCGGTTTGATTGAGCATGAGTAGTACTATCAATTCTCATTAATAGAAAGTCCCATTCAGTCTACAGAAATTACTACAGACACAAATGGATGTTTTATAGTGGTAAAAAGAAACCTGGCACAAGAAAAAGCCACTTTACTGAATTGTTATTGTCCAAATGAAGACGACCCAAAGTGAATTAATGACCTCCTACTAAAACTATCTCAATGTAACAGGATTATTATATGGGGGGTTTAACTGTGTACGGGATGCAACTCTAGACAAGCCATCAACTAAACTAAACCTCTTCCTAACATGTCTAAGGTATTAAACCACAACATCAAAGAGATGGGTCTGTGTGAACTGTGGAGATAGAAACATGCAACTGAAAGACAAATACTCCTATTACTCCCACCTCCAAAACTCATATTCAAGAAGTTACTTATTTATTGTAAACTTGGCTTTAATTGACTGTGTTTCTGAATGGAAAGACCTTCCTAGAATAATTACAGACAATAGTCCATTGTCTTTCACGTTTAAGCTCAACCTCCTATGCCAATAGCAGAGACATAGCGATCCAACACAATGTTTCTTGGAGAGTTTACCTCATATCGCAACACACAGATAACATGGTTTTGGAAATTATGTAGAGAATGAAGTGTGTCAACAACTGTTGTCTAGGAAACTCTTAAATCATACATGAGAGGTTGTATCATGTCTTACTCTTCACATAAGAAAAGAAGACCAATAAAGAATTAGAAACACTAGAACAGAAAATCCACGACTTGGAAAGAAAACACAGTTTAGATAGAAATGTTGACACCCTTCAACAGTTGAACACTTTGAAGATTGAATATAACACAATAAACTCTCGATCTGCAGAGATTGCTTCCATGGAATCCAAACAACAATATGTTGAGCAAGGTGAAAGTGCAGGGGATATGCTTGCTTGGCAAATTAAGAAAGAGGAAGAGGAATGTACCATTCATAGCATTCAAACCCCAGATGGTAGCACAACAATGGTTCCTTCTGAAATTAACTCAGTCTTTAAAATATTTTATCACAAACTGTATCAATCCCAAAACAACATTTCAAAGGAAGATTCAGACCATTTCCTTAATAAGGACATTTGACCAATTATAAATGAACCAGAGAAAAGGAATATGGATAAAACATTACCTCAGGTGAACTGTTGGAGGGCATCAATAATCTACAGATTGGGAAATCTCCTGGTAATGATGGATTCCCAGTTGAATGTTATAGACACTTTCATCCCAGATTACTGACCTATGTTATTATGCTCACAGCAGAGAAAAATGAACTTCCCCAGTCACCATGTTTGGCTACAATTACCCTACTTAAAAAGAAAGATAATGATCCACTGTCATGCGGATCCTTCTGCCCAGTTTAACTTTTGAATGTGGATTACAAAATCATTGCTGAAGTATTGGCTTTTCGTTAGCATAGAAACAGTAATGTAAAAGTTAATTCACTCAGATCAAACAGGGTTTATAAGAAAAAGGATGTCTTCAGACAATCTCCACAGTGTTTTCAATGTAATCTATCATAACACCATCAAATTCATGAGGTGGAAAGAAACAACATTGCCAGGCACCCTTATTTGGAATAATCCCACCTTACCTCCAGCATTTAGTGATGACATCTTTAAGTCATGTTCCAAAGTGGTATCATGAATTTTTAACATGTTTACTATGATGGATCTATACTGTCATTCAATCAATTACATTATCCAAGGCTGATCTCTCATAAATCATATTCAATCACTTCAACAGAATCTGGATGAACCTAAGGCATCTAGCATAGAAAAATACTGAAAGAAGCTGCTATGACAAAGTAGTTGATTTCCAAGTTATATCAAGGGCTGATTGTAACTCTACCTGATGGTTCAGAACCTACAAGGAACAAATGGTAAACAGGTCTAAATGAAGAAATTGAGGAGAACCATTGGTCACAGAAATGTGAACATTTTCATACCTGCTCCTATAACTTAAGACATGAACTAATGCAATGTAAGATAATTCCTAGGACTTACTATACTCCTGCCAGAATGCATGTAATGTCACCCAGAAATGTCACCTCTGTTGGAGATGCAAAAAGCACAAAGGGACCCTGTTACATATGCTGTGGTCCTGTGACAAACTGACACCATTCTGGGATAATGTATGTGCTATCATTTCATTGTGTCTAGGAATTTATATCCATTCATCTCCACAATTATGTTTGTTGGGAAATGTAAATATTGGTGATGAATATCATAGAATGTTTTGTAATCTAGGTCTACTGCTGCTGCAAAAAAAAGTAAAGCCATCAATTGGAAAGCCCCATATCCACCCTCAATAATAAACTGGAGTTAAACCATTCATATTAAACCATTCATATTAAACCATTCATATTAAACCATACATATTAAACCATACATATAAACCATTCATATTAAACCATACATATAAACCATACATATGTCACGTTCCTGACCTGTTTTCTGTTAGTTTTGTATGTGTTAGTTGGTCAGGACGTGAGTTTGGGTGGGCAGTCTTTGTTTTCTGTTTCTATGTTGGTTAATGGGTACCTAATAGGGTTCTCAATTACAGGCAGGTGGTTTTCATCTCCTCTGATTGAGAATCATATTAAGGTAGGTGGTGTCACATTGTTTGTTGTGGGTGGTTGTCTCCTGTGTCTGTGTTTGTTTTGCACCATACGGGACTGTTTCGTTTCGTTTCTTTCGTCGTTTTCCTGTTCGTGCGTTCTTCGTGTTTCATGTAAGTCCTTACGTTCAGGTTTGTCGACTCCGTTTGTTGTTTTGTTTAGTTTTAAGTGAAGTTCGTGTTGTCGTCTTTACTTTAATAAATATCATGTCAAATCACAAGTCTGCATTTTGGTTCGATCCCTGCTCCTCCTCTTCGTATGAAGAGGAAGAGGAACGCCGTTACAACATATTAAACCATACATATTAAACCATACATATTAAACCATTCCTATTAAACCATTCCTATTAAACCATACATATTTGACAGAATTTGGAAATGTWATGTTGATCATCTCAGAGAATGTTTTGTATAGTTGCCATTTTGTTTTTGTGTTGCTTGTGATAAAACATAAGATGAGTAGTTAGTGGTAGTGAAGTAAAAAGGAAAGTTTATTCTTGTTGAGTAACTGCATTAAAACTGTAGTGAACAAATACACTTTACAATAGAGTGTCCTTATTACTGTGTAGGTCAAACTCCTGTAAGGTTCAGGGCTAGTGTACTAATTAAATAGATCATGGGGTACATCTCTCTACCCTCAACAGCTGTGAATAGACCCCACAGCACCAGAAGCAGAACAAGTCTGGATACACTTCCACACATACTGACCAACTGCACAACCAAACGTTGACCCGACACTTCGTGCTGAGACCGACTACAGATATGATGTATTTACTCAGTAGAGGAACACAATAACACTTCATCAAACCAAAGTGATGCTCCTTTGACTGGGTTGACTAGTTATAATGAACCTTGAGGGCTGAGAGGAGGAAGTGGTTCTGTTTTCTAGCTTCTACCTGTCTTACTGTTTCACAGAAACACTTGGACCTCTGCTAGTGCATCTTGGTCTTTGTGACTGGGGTCTTTGTAGAGCCCCACAGAGAGGTCTTATGATCAGACACCTCAACAGGTCCACCTCCTTCTTTAGACACAAACAATGATAGATTCTGCACCACCACAAGGCTGAAGGGTGCTTTTATCAAGTGTAGAACTGATGCAGGTATTGGTTAGTTTCAATCAACACTGAATCGGCCAATGTGTACTCATGTTGTATTTTTTGTAGAAGAAACCCTGAAAGGAGAAGCAATTTTTTGCCTAAGTGGGAATTGTCATTAAGTCAACGTATGTTCTGACACCTGTCATAACTGCAAAAAGTACACTGCCTTGTTATGTAGATATTATGTCAATATTACAATGCTCTTATGATGTATAGTTCAAATTACCTGTTACCCAACTGTCTTATCGCGTTATAACCCCAAATATATTCTGCACTTCTTGTATTTTATGTTGTATTATTGCGCTATCCCTCTGCCTGTGATGTCTTTCTACCTCAGTTTATGTGGCGGAACTACCACTGGGCTGAAAAACAATCTCCAGATTGTGGAGTCATCAAGACAGCAGCACCACCTGCCCCTTACTTATTGAAAAAGGTGCTTAGCGACTACCGCTTCCCCCCGATTCGGCACGAACTCGGGACCTCTCGCTTGCTAGCACACGTGCCCGTTCTCCCTCATGCATCTTAGCTGATCACGCCACCTCAAAAGCTAATGAGGCGATGCAAGCAGGACACTTAAAGCTGAGGCGCAAGGTGGGGGTCAATTCCAATTAAATTCCTGTAAATTCATGAAGTACACTGAAATTCCAAATCCTAGTCCATTTCTCTTCAATGCCTTTCAGTTAGGAACATTTGGAATTAGAATTTGGTTTACTTTCTGAATTGATCTGGAATTAAAATGGAAGTGACCCCACAATGACCCTGCTGAGGAGGAAGTTTCACACGGCTCCATGTGCTACATTCATCCCTCAAACTTCCTCAACAGCCCCCAGTTTTGAGCTGAGCGCAACTGTTGATCCGAGTCATTACGCACCACTGTAAAGGATGTCACGCTGCTTCCTTAGTGAGTACTGCTGCCCCCAACGACCCTGCTGAGGAGGAAGTTTCACACATTTACAACATTCTGCTTAGTCCACTGAAGAGGCCTCTAAAATAACTAGTGTTAAACGTTACAGTTGTTTCAAGACAATCTTCGTTGGGCTGAACATAATTTTTGATCTTTCTCAGAATCCCCTGTGCAAGAGGACCCAGTCAAAGGAGCATCACTTTGGTTTGATGAAGTGTTATTGTGTTCCTCTACTGAGTAAATACATCATATCTGTAGTCGGTCTGAGCAGGGAGTGTCGGGTCAACGTTTGGTTCTGCAGTTGGTCAGTATGTGTGGAAGTGTATCCAGACTTGCTCTGCTTCTGGTGCTGTGGGGTCTATTCACAGCTGTTGACAGTAAGAGAGATATTGCATGATCTATTTAATTTGTACCCTAACCCTAATACAGGGTAACAATGAGTAATTACAGTACTTGTTACACTGTACGTACAGGAGTACTTACAGGAGTTAGACCTACACAGTAATAAGGACACTGTATTGTAAAGCCTAATTGTTCACTACAGTTTTAATAGTCAATAAGAATAAACTGTCCGTTTCACTTTCCTACCGTTAGCTTCATGATCAATCAAACCGATCCTATGAAAAAATACTCACAATCTGCTTCTCTTCCTGTTTGCAGACTCAAGTGAAAACGTTGGGAACAGGAGGAGCAGCTGATCCTCTAATCTGCCAAAACCAAACACTGAGTTACATTACTCAAGTTATTTTTCATTTAAATAGAGTGAAGAGTGATGAGTGTCCAGTGTCATATTGTTCTGACCCACAACGTCCAGACAACACTTGTGACTACAGAGTCACACACCAGATAGAGAGTGACAGAGTGTTTCTACACATCACCGACCTACAACCATCTGATGAAGGGAACTACACCTGTGAGTCTTCACATCATGGAGGAATACATCTTTTGCATTTCAGTATTTCTGTCAAAGGTGTTTGGCGTTTTTCCAGGTTATAGAGCTCTCCAGCTTGTAGTCCTAAAAAGCCCTTCCTATGGGGAAATGAATGGAGAAAGAATACGGTTTTGGAATAAACGCTGAAAATAAGGTCCGAGGTTAACACAGGCTAGATCTTATACGTTTTGTTCAATGAGATACTATCAGTCAGTTAACATGACCATGGAGTTAGTGAGAATTTTTGAATTCAGTCCTCTGTATGGTGTAAAACATAATCTGGTACGCTGACTATCAAATCCATGTTTCAACCATATTTAAACTGAACAGACCAGGGTGTGATGCGTTCTGCCTCTTCATGAGACGTCAGAGTCAGCTGCAAAACTACAGTATCAAACCCGTTTCTCTACGACCTCTCTCCCTAAAATTATATTCAGGCGACCCCTAGTGGCACTTGTTTGTACCTTCGGTTGGTCTCTTGAGTTGCAGAAGAATCAAAGACAATAAATTATTTAAGCATTCCCAGCAGTAGATTTATGGCACATTGTAAAACAAGCGATGTCACAACATACACTACAACGTTGTTTAAAATTGCTTTGATAAAAGTAGAAATCAAACACACACCCACAACAAAGGACATTACAACATTGTGTATCTTAAAGCATTTGATTTATAAAGAGTGAAGAAAGAAAACACACACACCATGAAAGTAGTCTACATTATGACATTATGTAGTCGAATATCACAACACACACCATGAAAGTAGTCTACATTATGACATTGTGTAGTCTATAATATCACAACACACATCATTAAAGTAGTCTACATTATGACATTGTGTAGTCTATAATATCACAACACTTGATTTATAAATAAGTGAAGAATAAAACCACAAACAAGTCTAGTCTAGTTTCATCATTAACCAACTACAAAATATATTTACATAATACTGTATTTACATGTACAATATCCAGCAGCCCTATGTGTGTCAGCCATTCAGTCCACTATTCAGTACCCACAATGCCTATGGATAGAAACGGTCTGAACCAAACAGATGTGTGTGAGGCAGCATGGTGGTCACTCAGTTCTCTTCACCCTCTAAAAGTTTCCTAAGATAGATACAACAAAATGGCGTAGATATTTATTGAAAAATCTATATACTTCTGACTGCATCTTTGCAATTATTTGTAATGATTTCAGCTCACCTTCTACACTGCAGGTCATCTGGTTTCTCAGGAGATAATCTGTATAAAAGAAGGTCATTTAAATATTGACTGAATGGAGTATCCTATATTAGTGACAGGAGTAACATAACAACAATGCAGCAAATGCATCTCATTTGCATGTATGCAGTTACCATGACTACCACCTCAAATCATCATTCCAGAGCTTCTTGTTCAATGAGAGAATATGGTATAAAACCCCCACCCAAAAAACAAGAGGACTTAAACCTAATTCTTCACAACATCTTGTGCTTGTTGCTTCCCACGCTTGGCTGAGGAGCTGAGGGAGTCTAACCTGAAACAAAAAGTACATTTTTGAGTAATGTTTGAATTTTGGGGTTATTGTAACCCATTTTAACATTCATAATCATTTGTTTCAAGCACTCTACCAGGATGATCAAATAAAGTTGTAAAAATACTCACATTTGTGACGGACTGGATCTTGGTGTGAAAGAGATCAAAATAGACAATGTAGCGGAAAGAAACATACACCACAGAAATACATTTCCAAGTTTCATTCCCAAGTTTCTTGCTCAATGAGAGAGATTACAGAAGACATTAAGAGACTATGAAAGTAAACCTACTTCTTAGTCATCCTCCGCTTGATTGTTGAGCTGATGTGACCTGTGACCTGTGACCTGAAAAAACAAAAGGTATTGTTTAAAAAATATGTAATTATTATTTATCTGTTAAGCTGTTAAAAATGTTGAAGATACTCACATTTGTGATGGACTGGAGGATGGTGTGACACTGAAATACATCAAAATCAACAATATACTGACAAGAACCACATCATCTGACTCATTATTTATTACAATTATTTATTAATCAAGAAGAATGAGTTTTAACCTGTATAACACATATTCTCAGAAAATGTAATTGCAATGTTTTCAAAAAGGTATCAATCATGATCCCTTAAATGTTCTCTAGAATGAGCATCTTACTGTTTGGATGTTGGTGGTGTCTTTAAGGGAGTTCTGCTGATTTCAGGGTCAGGAACTGGGGGTTTTCTACATCAGATTAGAGATCAACTGGTAAACAACTGGCAGTCAAATCACATTCAATTCAGAATAACTGTTCAGTTTCAAGGTAATAGTTTTTATCTCTACCTGGATGAGGTGTRTTTTCTCCTCTTTTGCAGCCATATTACACAGAATACAGCAATGAGACACACTGAACCCATTACGGAACCCATCAC
>NW_019943864.1:59360-99915 GCF_002910315.2 Salvelinus sp. IW2-2015
AGTACTTCATCATGAACACAGGCAGTAATTCATCATGAACACAGACAGTAATTCATCATGAACACAGACAGTACTTCATCATGAACACAGGCAGTACTTCATCATGAACACAGAAAGTACTTCATCATGAACACATTAACTTCATCATGAACACAGACAGTACTTCATCATGACATCATGTTCCTGATCATGTCAATATATTACACATTGATCTATAGACATTTCTCACCAGTAATTGAAGCTGGAATCACCACGGAAGCATTCTTGGTGACATCACTGAAGGACATAGAAGCAACACACCTAACTTCTTTGTCAGTTAGACTGGACACTACCACTGTTGCAGTAGTTGTCATAGTGACAGTTCCATTGGGATGGGTGACACCAACCATGGTGGAATGTTCTATCATTATGTCATCCCAGGTTACTATAGGAACAGGTCGTCCAGTAGCAGAACAGGACAGAGTGGTGTGACTGTTGTTGGTTTGTATGATGAGGAGTGAGGGTCCATACAGCTCTATAGGACAACAACAAACACAGTTCACAGTGAATGTAAATACCATAATGGTTTCATGCACATGATTTACTAAATGATTCCATTTAAATTATTTACTGAATGATTTCATTTTGATAAATGGTTTCAAGACATTGGATGTATGGTCTGATAAAATGGCCGCCTGAAGTTCTGAAGAAGTTGTTCTGGGTCAATCATTTACAGTACATTATGTTATCAGATTTTACCATGGACTTGGAGGCACGTCCTTCCACTGATAGGTCCATCTGGATAGGCGTTAAACAGACACTTGTAGCAGGACTCATCTCCTCTTGACACTCCTCTGATGACAATAGAGCAGTTCTGCAGTCCCTCGTCTTCAAACTCCACTTTCCCCTGAAAACGTACATTGACATCGGGACCTCGTTTGCTGTAAGTGGCCACATTTTCATTCGTCCCAGTTGTCACTTTTTGCCAGGTTACTTCCCGCACATCTTTGGGTTTCATGAGTTCACAGTTTAATACTGCATCTTCTCCCAGGGTTGCTGTGACAACCTGCTGTGTTCTCACCAACTGAGAGAGCCCTGCATGAAGACAGTTACAATAGTTCTTAGACACTAGTAGTACTCAGAATGGTCAGAAG
This sequence comes from Salvelinus sp. IW2-2015, assembly GCF_002910315.2. NCBI lineage: Eukaryota > Metazoa > Chordata > Actinopteri > Salmoniformes > Salmonidae > Salvelinus > Salvelinus sp. IW2-2015. Next base: position 60,494 of record NW_019943864.1, read on the forward strand.
GGGGACTACAGTGGTAAGGGCAGTCTAGGCGGGAGGAAGTTATGGCACCTGTTGTAAAACTATACATTTTTGTCAATTTCAGGATAGAATATACATGATATGTGCATAAGGCAACAGCATACATCAACATTAAAGTACTCTTTAGAGCGACATCAATCATTCCATACAGTAAGAGTATGGAGCTGCAGATTAAATCATGCATTTACTATAGTCAAATGAACTGGTTTGTCAACAGTTAACACACAATACGCATGTGTAACCGGTGTGAATTGGCTAGCTAGTTACAGGGCTGCGCACTAATAGCACTAATAAAAATGTAAAAATGTATTAATATACAYAATTGTTTACAGACACCTTTGTGTATAGCTCASCGCAATTTTGTGTTTAATAACCTTTATTTAACTAGGCATGTCACGATCGTCGTCAAGGAAATGACTGGACCAAGGTGCAGCGTGGTAAGCGTACATTCTTTTATTTTAAATGTCGCCAACAAAACAATAAACAACAAAACGAACGTGAAGCTCTGTAAGGCTATACATGCCACTAACAAAGACAACAACCCACAAATGAGAAAAGGGAAAAAGGCTGCCTAAGTCTGATTCCCAATCAGAGACAACGATAGACAGCTGTCCCTGATTGAGAATRATACCCGGCCAAAAACAAAGAACCAGAAAGCATAGACTTTCCCACCCGAGTCACACCCTGACCAAAGAAACATTGAGAATAAAAGGATCTCTACGGTCAGGGCGTAACAAGGCAAGTCAGTTAAGAACAAATTCTTATTTACAATGACGGACTACCCCAGCCAAACCCGGACAACGGTGGGTCATTTGTGATATGCCATATGGGAAACCCAATGGATGTGACGCACCCTGGATTCAAACCTGCACTGCAGTGACGCTTCTAGTACTGAGATGCAGTGTCTTAGATCACTGCGCCACTCAGGAGCCCAATGATTTTCAAGTATGTCACACTCTTGTTMTAATGTATATATTGAATTAGTCAACTTTACAGATCAAATATGATCAAACACTGTATAGSCTCAAAACATTTATTTTGATATCATGGATGGTCAATCCTTGCATCCATGTCTGTCTATGAATTTGGGAACGGTTACATTAGTCTCATAGTTTAGTAGCACCCTCTAGTGGCTTAAAGCCTCATGTATTTTGTCCTAGTTCTGTGAAACCAAAACGCGTTGTGCTGTGCCCAGCCTTTGTCTTACTACTTTTTGCTAATAAATACGAATTATTTAACAATTCAGAGTTGGTGGCTATTTACCCATGCAACAAGAAGATTGAGCTACAGCTTCAATATGACATGTAGTTCGTGTTGTGAAATTAACAGGTTTGTCTACAGTTGTGAAAGCACACAATTAGATCAAGACATTGGCACTAACAATATCGCGCCACTTTCAAAGTGGTAGTCAAATGCGGTATTATCYTGCATAAAACTGATATAACTCACCATTAGGGAGGAATATGAGCAGAATAAACAGAGCGTTGAAGAGTGCAGGAGACATGGTGAAAATGTAATTGACTACGACAGTAATGAAATAAGAGAAAAAGAGCGGGAAATTCCTTCTTCCGGTACACCTGCTCCATAGCCTGGGTACCAGTCTGTTTATGCTCTCTTGCCAATTCCTCATTGAATTGCCATACCAACAATGTTTGACACTCCAATGACAATGGAGTAGGCAAACGCACAAACGGATCTGGGACCAGGCAACCTCCTGCATAAAAGTGAAAGTAAATTTGCTCTCTCTATTCTGTCTACAGTCACAGTTAAACTCAATCAATTTAGTATTGTGTATATCTGCTGGGGAAATTTGCTTAGGCGTTTTCTTCTTCAGAAGCAGGAAAATAATTAAATTGTTCAATAAACCGTGGACTCTAACACAACAAGCATCTGGAAATTCTGTATTTACATAATACAATAAATGACGATATGAACTCAAACTCGACACACTTCAATCTAATGAAAATAGGATATCAAACAATCGTCCTCAACATGACATGCAAGCGGTACCGATGCACCAAGTCTGGACCCTGAACAGCTTCTACCACCAAGCCATAAGAATGCTAAATAGTTGGTTAAATAGTTAACCATATAGCTACCCGGACTATCTGCGATGACTATTTTACACTAACTCTTTTGACTCGTCAGGTTTGCTGCTGTTACTGTTTATTATCTTTCCTGCTGCAGTCACTTTATACCTAGTTAAATGTACATATCTACCCCAATTACCGTGTACCCCTGCACATCGACTCGCTACCCCGTGTATATAGCCATATTACCCTTACTCGATGTGTATTTATTATTACTTGTATTATTACTTGTTTTATTACATTTCTATTGTTTCTCTATTTTCTTTCTCTCTACATTGTTGTGAAGGGCCCCTAAGTAAGCATTTTACTGTTAGTCTACATATGTTGTTTACGAAGTATGTGACATTTTATTTGATTTTGAAGTTGTATGCATTGCACTGACAGAGNGCAACCTCCTGCATAAAAGTGAAAGTAAATTTGCTCTCTCTATTCTGTCTACAGTCACAGTTAAACTCAATCAATTTAGTATTGTGTATATCTGCTGGGGAAATTTGCTTAGGCMTTTTCTTCTTCAGAAGCAGGAAAATAATTWAATTGTTCAATAAACRGTGGAKTCTAACACAACAAGCATCTGGAAATTCTGTATTTACATAATAAAATAAATGACGATATGAACTCAAACTCGACACACTTRAATCTAATGAAAATAGGATATCAAACAATCGTCCTCAACATGACATGCAAGCGGTACCGATGCACCAAGTCTGGACCCTGAACAGCTTCTACCACCAAGCCATAAGAATGCTAAATAGTTGGTTAAATAGTTAACCATATAGCTACCCGGACTATCTGCGATGACTATTTTACTCTTTTGACTCGTCACGTTTGCTGCTGTTACTGTTTATTATCTTTCCTGCTGCAGTCACTTTATACCTAGTTAAATGTACATATCTACCCCAATTACCGTGTACCCCTTCACATCGACTCGCTACCCCGTGTATATAGCCATATTATCCTTACTCAATGTGTATTTATTATTACTTGTATTATTACGTGTTATTACATTTCRATTGTTTCTCTATTTTCTTTCTCTCTACATTGTTGTGAAGGGCCCCTAAGTAAGCATTTTACTGTTAGTCTTCATATGTTGTTTACGAAGTATGTGACATTTTATTTGATTTTGAAGTTGTATGCATTGCACTGACAGAGTAATCATAGATGAGATCGGGCAACAATGTAACTCAGTAATACATGATGTAGCACAAGTTTATTAAAAGGCATTGGAGAGATGGAGCACATGAGAACATACACGATATCTGAAGACAGTGGGCCTGGCTTCAGCTTTTTAATCTGTGGTGTAGGCCTAGGGAAATCAACAATGTTGTCATGGCAACATTTCCAGATAACGATATTGTTTCTCAAGGGCTATGGGACGTTCTGAACTTTGAAGGCCGAGCCTAGGCACTAATGATGCCAACAGCATTACTTTACTTAAGTAATAATTACTATTACTTAATTCATATCCAAGATTTACTCAACCAAACACACACCATAAGTCAAAAAATGTTCCATCACTTTTTACTACCACAAGACCTCATACACCTTACATCAATACAAGTTCAACACGTGCTATCATTTTGAAATTAATTGAGGTGAAATAAGTGGAGGATAAAATATTGCAGACAAAGAAAATAAGTGGACTAATGTCATATTTTGTGAGAGAAGTGAACATTATCTACGCTCCTCTTCTCTTTGGTCTTTCAATAAATAAACAGCAGGTGGTGCTGCTGTCTTGATATAACCACAACCTGGAGTTTGTGTTTCAGCCCAATGGTAGCCACATTAGCTGAGGGGTGGAGATGGAGAAAAGTAACATTACAAGCATGGATACTGCAATAATACCATAAAATGAAGAATATATGTGTGGTTATGATGTGGTAAGACAGTTGGGTAACATAGTTATGACAGCTATTAGGACATACACTGCATGACCAAAAGTATGTGGACACCTGCTCGTCGAGCATCTCATTCCAAAATCACGGGCATTAATATTGAGTTGGTCCCCCCTTTGCTGCTATAACAGCCTCCACTCTTCTGGGAAGGCTTTCCACTAGATGTTGGAACATTGCTGCTGGGACTTACTTCCATTCAGCCACAAGAGCATTAGTGAAGTCGGGCACTGATGTTGGGCGATTAGGCTTGGCTCGCAGTTTGCYTTCCAATTCATCCTAAAGGTGTTCAATGGGGTTGAGGTCAGGGCTCTGTGCAGGCCAGTCAAGTTCTCCACCACCGATCTCCGACAAACCATTTCTGTGTCATGCTGAAACAGAAAGGGCCTCTCCCAAATATTGCCAAAGTAAGAATGTCATTGTATGCTGTATTATTAAGCTTTCCCTTCACTGGAACTAAGGCCTAGCCTAACCATGAAAAACAGCAACAGACCATTATTCTTTTCCACCAAACTTTACAGTTGCACTATGAATTGGGCAGTAGTGTTCTCCTGGCATACGCCAAAACCAGATTTGTCCGTCGAACTGCAGATGATGCGTGATTCATCACTTCAAGAAAGGCATTTTCCCTTCTCCAGAGTCAATGGCGGCTAACTTTACACCACTCGCAGCTGACGCTTGGCATTGTGCATGGTGATCTTAGACTTGGCGGCTGCTCGGCCATGGAAACCATTTCATGAAGCTCCAACGAAATGTGTATTGTGCTGATGTTGCTTCCAGAGGCAGTTTGGAACTCAGTAGTGAGTGTTGCACTAATTTGAAGGGGTTGTCCACATACTTTTGTATATGGTGTATGATGACATAACAGTTAATGACACTTCCCACTTACGCAAAAAATTACTTCCCTTTCGGGGTTTTTCTATCAACTAACAACATCAGTAACATTGCCGTTTCAGGGTTGATTGAAACTAACCAATTATCTGCATCAGTCTACGCTTGAAAAAATCACCCTTCAGCCTTGTGTGGTGCAAATCTTATCATTGTTTGTGTCTAAACAAGGAAGTTGATGTGTCTGTGGTTGATCATAAGACCTCTCTGTGGTGAGTGCTCAGCAAAGACTCCAGTCACAAAGACCAAGATGCCCTAGCAGAGTTGCAAGTGTTTCTGCACAGGAGTAACACAKATACAAGCTAGACAACAGCAGCACTTCCTCCTCTCAGCTCTCAAGGTCCATTTATAACCAAGTCAACCCAGTCAAAGGAGCATCACTTTGGTTTGATGAAGTGTTATTGTGTTCCTCTGCTGAGTAAATACATCATATCTGTAGTCGGTCTCAGCAGGAAGTGTCGGGTCAACGTTTGGTTCTGCAGTTGGTCAGTATGTGTGGAAGCGTATCCAGACTTGTTCTGCTTCTGGTGGTGTGGGGTCTATTCACAGCTGTTCACAGGACCTGCCACTGATAGCTCTATCTGGATAGGCGTTAAACAGACACTTGTAGCAGGACTCGTCTCCTCTTGACACTCCTCTGATGACGATAGTGCAGTTCTGCAGTCCCTCGTCTTTAAACTCCACATTCCTCTGATGACGATAGTGCAGTCCCTCGTCTTCAAACTCCACGTTCCTCTGAAAAGGTGGGTTGACTACTGGTCCAAATCGTTTGTTGTAGGTGGCCACATTTTCAGTCGCCCCTGATGTCTCTTTCTGCCAGGTGACTTGAAGCACATCTTTGGGTTTCATGAGCCTGCAGCTGAAGTGAGCYTCCTCTCCCAGGGTTGCTGTGACAACCTGCTGTGTTCTCACCAGRTGAGAGAYCCCTGCATGAAGACAGTTACAGGCTGTTTAGTACACACATCTAATACAGCGCTACATTTTAGCAACCTGCAGTGCACACTGTGAAGGAACTAACCAACTGCATAAATACAGTGCCTTTGGAAAGTATTCAGACCCCTTGACTTTCCACATTTTGTTACCTTACAGCCTTATTCTAAAATGGATTAAATGGAGAGGGAAAATCCTCAGCAGTCTACACACAATTCCCCATAATGACAAAGTGAAAAAAGTTTTTTAGATTTTTTTGCAAAAAACTGAAATACCTTATTTACATAAGTATTCAGACCCTTTGCTATGAGACTCGAAATTGAGCTCAGGTGCATCCTGTTTCCATTGATCATCCTTGAGATGAAATTCAATTGATTTGACACGATTTGGAAAGGTACACACCTGTCTATATAAGGTCCCACAGTTGACAGTGAATGTTAAAGCAAAAACCAAGCCATTAGGTCAAAGGAATTGTCTGTAGAGCTCTGAGACAGGATTGTGTCGAGGCACAGATCTGGGTAAGGGTACCAAAACATTTCTGCAGCATTGAAGATCCCCAAGATCACTGGCCGCCCGGCCAAACTGAGCAATCGGGGGAGAAGGGCCTTGGTCAGGGAGGGGACCAAGAACACGATGGTCACTCTGACAGAGCTCTAGAGTTCCTCTGTGGAGATGGGAGAACCTTCCAGAAGGACAACCATCTCTGCAGCACTCCACCAATCAAGCCTTTATGGTAGTGGCCAGACGGAAGCCACTCCTCAGTAAAAGGCACAAGACAGCACGCTTGGAGTTTGGCAAAAGGCACCTAAAGACTTTCAGACCATGAGAAACAAGATTCTTTGGCCTGAATGTCAAGAGTCCCGTCTGGAGGAAACCTGGCACACTCCCTACGGTGGAGCATGGTGGTGGCAACATCATAATGTGGGGATGTTTTTCAGCGGCWGGGACTGGGAAACTAGTCAGGATCGTGGCAAATATGAACAGAYCAAAGTACAGAGAGATCCTTGATGAAAACCAGSTCCAGAGCGCTCAGGACTTCAGACTGTGGCGACAGTTCACCTTCCAACAAACAGGACAATGACCCTAAGCACACCGCCAAGACACGGCAGGAGTGGCTACGGGACAAGTCTCTGAATGTCCTTGAGAGGCCCTGCTAGYGTCCGGACTTGAACCTGATCGAACATCTCTGGAGAGACCTGAAAATAGCTCTGCAGCAATGCTCCCCATACAACCTGACAYAGCTTGAGAGGATCTGCAGAGAAYAATGGGAGAAACTCCCCAAATATAGTAGGTGTGCCAAGCTTGAAGCGTCYTACCCAAGAAGACAAAAGGCTGTAATTGCTGTCAAAGATGCTTCAACAAAGTACTGAGTAAAAGGTGTGAATACTTATGTAAATGTTATATTTCAGTGTTTTATTTGTAATAAATTAGCAAAAATGACAACTGTTTTTGCTTTGTCATTTTGGGGTATTATGTGTAGATTGATGAAGAAAAAAATATATTTAATACATTTTAGAATAAGGCTGTAACCTAACAAAATGTGGAAAAAGTCAAGGGATCTGAATACTCTCCGAAGGCACTGTACTTTTAAAGGTTTATGCAGTATTGTATCAAAGAGATCCTAATAAAATGAATGCTGCAATATGTAACATTTTGGACGACCCGACCAAATTCATATAGAAATGATAGATCTGTCATTCTCATTGAAAGCAAGTCTAAGAAGCGGTAGATCTGTTCTATGTGTGTTATTTCTATGCTTCACATGTTTTGCAGCTGAAAATACAATGTTTTTGGTTATGGAAAATAAATATTCATGCGGTTTAGATGGTAGAATGATTCCTTACACTAAGCATTGCTTGTTTTGTCACAAGAACTAGAATTTTAGAAACCAGGAAATGGCGGAGAGATTTCTGTGAAAACCACACTGTAAAAACAAAATATCAAGGTGGCCCAACTCAAGATCTTTTAGTAACTAGTCCCACAGCCTTTTTCAGTCAGCGTTGCAMAAGCTTCACATTTTAAGATAAATGTTTCTAAATCAATTAGACAAGTTGGCAAAAACTTTGTTCCAACTTCACTAGACAAGTTGGGTTGAAGTTCAATCAACTTTAAATCATGTGTTTGATAGATGTTGGTATGTAAATGATTTTGCAGGTTGTTATATTTGTATTAAGTTTGAGACACATATGTTAATGTTGTACTTAGAGTCCCCCTTGACTCCTTTCTAGTTTCAGTTATTATCCAATTAATTGACTGGACAGTGTTTTTTTTTTGTCCTGACAACAAGTCCACTTGATTGCTATAGCTGATGTAATGAATCATATGTCATCTACTGAAATATATATTTTAATTGGAAACTGGTCCCTGACAAATACAACATTTATTCAGGGTCAAATTAGGATCATATAATGTTGAGCAGACCTGAAGATGTCTGTGTAAAACAAGCCAATTAAAATCTTTCAGTCTGTTGTCTAAACCTTTTAATTGTGTCTGTAGCCAGGTGGCTAAAAAGACATAGGCCAATAACAATAGCCTGTCGTTTTTTTTATCTTTCTGTAGAGCCATGTATGATAAAGCCATTGTGAGGAGGCCTTCATAAAGTTGCCCTCCTGACTTACTAGAGGCCAAACTTCAAAGCTGTCCATGGCACTGGACTGCAATAAGAGCTAGGCCTACAGTGCGCCCTACAGCACGGCGTACTGAGCAGTCCTGGCGTTTGGTCCTGGCTGCCTATATTTTTCCTCCACATAATAAACTGTACAAACATGGCACTTTTGAGGCTTACTTTTACAATTAGGCTTACTTAGTCACTACAACAAACTTCATATCATGGACATAAATACCATTAGGCCTAATGAAGATACCGCATGTGTAAGTTACTTGGTTGGTGTCTTGTGAATCAACCTGTATGCACATTATTATCCCAGGTAAAGCAGTATTTTCCGCCAAAACCGGAAGTGTCATTCAAAAGCATTATAAACCATATAAATGTCTGGATTTGATTACAGCTTTGATCAGCATGAAAATTCAAACCTGATGCTACCTGAGCCTGATGAGACATAAATTAAATACATTTAATGAGCCCTACATTAACCACATTTAATGAGCCCTACATTAACCACATTTAATGAGCCCTACATTAACCACATTTAATGAGCCCTACATTAACCACATTTAATGATCCCAAGCCCAAAAAAGCCCAAATGATTGTGCAGTTATCCAATAGGTCCACTAGGTCCTCACTTACAATGACTGTAAAACATTGTTGCATTTAAACTTTATATTACTGGTTAGTGGGATGAATGTGATAAAATATATTGTCAATGGGAAGTAATAGCTGGTTTGTTCAATTCATTTTGGAAATGAAATGGTTGTGCTTTTTGTATTATTATGACTTCATGGGGTCTACTGGAGTGAATAGGCTGCTTATTCTGTAACATTATTTGATGCTGTGTGTGACTGCTGTCTGCTATGACCAAATCTGTCTCTCCTTCAGCGCCATGGAGTGCACAGGTATTACACTCGCTGTCCTTTCAACACCAGGAGACTTTCACCTTTGACGTGACACTGTTGTTGTCTCTATTGATGATAGTGTAATAGTGGTGCTGGCTACCATCAGCTGTGTAAACAGTACATTATCTTATGCTGTGTGTCATGTTGTGTCCATCCAGTTCTGTCTGTGTGTGTGGCAGCCCGAAGCGCGGCCAGGCCTGTTTGATTCATTCATAATGTCATCAAAAATCACTGCTCCTCCTTCACTAGAACTAGAATGGCCCGACAACAGAATGTATAAAGTCGGACGCGTTAAGTGATGCTATGTTTTCTGTTATATTGGAAGATTTTTGGTCCCTCTGAAGGCCTAGGTCCTATAGTCATGGTTCGCCACTGGATCTAAGTGAAGGCTTCAATGAAACCTGTCCAGAGGCAGGTGAAACTGGATTACCTGGAATATTTCAATGATCTCAGAACAATTAGTGTTTTAAGAAGTCTTTCATCCTGTGTTTAATATTTATAGTTTTTTTTAGTTTATAGTGTTTAGAACGGTATCATGTTAGGGGTTAAGACAATGGGATGATTCTGGCAGGTGTTCCGGAAATACAATTTTCAGAAAGTGTTGCACTTTACCAATACTAAAAAAAAAATATCCTTCACATATTCAGTCAGTTTATGTACTGTTTATTATTTCTCCAGTGGATGTAAATGCTGGTGTTATACGTAGAGGAGTAGGCAATCATTTGGAAAGGTGGAATTATTTAATATTATGTTAATAATACTAATAATAACAATTTACCACCATCAAAAGGAACAATGTATTTATACCTCTAGATTTGATATTTTATTATGAATTAATTTTTCTAGCCATTTACCAAACTTAATACTGTGTTGATAATTCATTTGAAATATTAATCATGCTTTTAATATATATATATACATATATATATTATGTTATCTTATAAGGAGCGATTGAATTTTGACTTTTGACAAGTCATTAAAAGTTAGAAACAGGAATGTATATTTAGGCTTGAACTAACTGGATGCCTCCCACAATGTAGACAATGGCTGTTGCAAACAAACCATATGATTAAAGATGTTGTTTGAACTTAAAAATGTTGTCTTTGTCTCAGCTCACACTTCCCTTCACAGAATTAACCCATTTTGAGCTACATACTGTAATGGGAAGTTTTATGTTTGTGCTTTTCTGATAACTAATTTCTGTGTTCTATTCATGTCCTGTTCTATAAACCAATTTCTGTGTTCATGCAAGTGGCTGACTGTACAAATCCTCACTTTGAGAACAGATGAAAGATATCTCAGTTTCAAGGTCTCAGCATAGAGAGGAGAAGCCTTGTGAGGTATTGGTCTGTCACATGTTATGAAACAATATTGGTCGGTCACATGAATTAAACAAAACGGTAATGATTAACTCATTATGCTAAATCATGCAAATATAACTTGTCTGTGTATAATCGTATACAAGACAACTGCTGGGTCTGCCAAGAGAGCTCCTGATTGACATGTGTACTATGGTGCATTGGGCTGGGTCTGCCAAGAGAGAGCTCCTGATTGACATGTGTACTATGGTGCATTGGGCTGGGTCTGCCAAGAGAGAGCTCCTGATTGACATGTGTACTATGGTGCATTGAGTTGGTTGGAACCTCTCCAGCGCCCTGACAATAAACAATGATTAATTTAAGATTGACTTCGAGTTTCCCTACGTAAGAATATTTCCACAACAATGTTTTTATTTGAGATTATAACACAAGAGCTTTGTGTGTGCAATAGTTTGAAGATAAATTAATTAATACAATTTCACAATCTTGATTACACTGATATCACATCTGTTCCTGCAACGCCCTCTACTACTCATCCTGTGTCTCCTTGACCTGCCGCCACTCCCCCATTATTCTCTCCCTCTCCCTCTCCCTCTCTTTCTCTGTGTGTGTGATTGTGTGAGTGGAGACAGGTGTGCTGGAGTCAGAGCAGATCCCCACCAACTGCAACCTGTTCCATAATCAAAACCTCTACAAATACTCAGCCCTGCCACTTCCACGTGGCCAGATTGTAATCTCTGCTCAGTCAGTCTATGCTTCTAGACGTGTGTTACTGTTAGATCCTGTTGTGCCTGGTTTCCTTGCCTGACTTGTTTTCCTCTCCGCTACAGTTCCGCCCGCTCTTACTCTGGTCCATGTCTCCAGTTCCACGTCTCGTCATCCTGCTACTCTGTCCTGAATTCCCCTCTCTACTACTCCATTGGATTACCCTCCGGACCTGCTTACCCTGTCCCAACCCCTCTCGCTCCAGTCTCAGCCTCCGCACCTCGTTCCCTGCAACCCACCCGAGCTTCCCCTAGCCTGCACTCCATCCTCTTCCTGTGTTTCAATAAATACCTTGGTTACTTCATCCCAGTTTCCTCGTCTTAGCCTGCTCTTGGGTTCCCCTGTTCCACTCCGGGTAACAACGGAGGTTGATTAAAAAAGTACACTTAAATTACAACGGTTAATTATAATTTCATGATAATTGTCATACTGTCGTAAACACCAAATATTAATCAACTAAATAAAGTGTATATAGTGCATAACACAGCCCCAAATTAAATGTGAAATAAAATAACAAAAAATTCACTGTAATATACAGTAAACTAGTGTTTTCCAATGTTGTAGCTGGCATAATATGGGCATGATATGCGTTGCAATGTTGATGACAATGGAGTAGAGATCTATTAGTGGCAGACATCTCTAAAAAAGTCTACCAGACATTTTTACAGCAATTTTTTTTTTTTACATAGTGGTCATCAATGTTTACTGTAATATAACTACTTTTTTTTTAAACGACAACGGTAAAGAATGTGGAGATAGACCATTTAACACTATGTATTATCTCGCATTAATAAAATACCAAAAAAACACAGTAGGTTGTGGTAGATACATATGATGAATGATAAGAGGTGTGATAAGTGTGCAGAAGGGGAATGAGACAAATAATTGTGTAGTTCAGTAGTATCGGAGGAAGAAGTGCTATGTTTTAATTGTACGGGTGCCCATGGTGCTGGGGATCAGAAGTGTCCGGGTGGGAGAGAGGCAGGTTGAGGTTAATTGTGTTAGAGTAGTGCAGGGGGGTGTGGTCAGAGTAGTGCAGGGGGTGTTGGTCAGAGTAGTGCAGGGGTGGGGTCAGAGTAGTTCAGGGGGGTGTGGTTAGAGTAGTGCAGGGGGTGAGGTCAAAGTAGTGCAGGGGTGTGGTCAGAGTAGTGCAGGGGTGGGGTCAGAGTAGTGCAGGGGTGTGGTATGCTGAAGCAGTGAAGAAAGTAGAGGAGGATGGGTCAAGGGGGAGGGATCCTGAGAGGATCTGTGTGAGATCTTGCCAGCGAGGCCACAGTCATATGCTTCAGTAAGGTTGGCTTCTTAGCGTTCATAGCAATGGTTATCAACTGTACTGCAGAGATGGAACGTAAATCACAGAATATAGATGTTGTGATGGCAGCCGCAGAGAAGTATTTGGGTATACGAGATCTGATTTCATTTAATTCCATAAGAGTTACAGGGTGTGTTGAGGGGTGGTGTCCCGCCCTCCGAGGCCATTGGCATGGTGCAGGAGCAGATAGGATCACAGTAGTGGAATGGGGTAGTGGGTTTTTAATGAGTGTAGAGTTAGTTGGAATGTTAATTTTGGGGGGTATATATTTTTGGGGGGTATAAAACATTTATTTTATGTTTTTTCCATTTTGTAAGACAAAGTATAATGGGTATATATTTTCATCCATCTGGGGGCGGTAATGCCACATTTTTGATGCCAACCACCGTTAAATTCCAGAGGAGGAGAAGAAGAAGAAGTTCCCGAGTAGGCGTGGACCATTCTTCAGAATAACGAAAGCGTTAGAACTGTGGTGTCTAGACGATAACCTTTGTATTTATTACTACAGGTATGTCTTTGCACGTTTACACTTTCTAATATCGAAAGAACATGTCATAACATGCTACGTAACAAATCCGTAACAAAGGTTGTTATGTGTTGTTTTTGTGTCAAACCGAGTGAGAGAAGAACGCGAACATATATTTTACATGTCACATAGCTAGAGATTTTGGGTTTGTCTTTTTGAATGTACTGTACGTTATTTCAAGGTAATTTAATAAAGAATCAATTTAATTGAGATGTTATTGTTTTTTGTTAAAAAAATAAGTCTCACGAGCACGTAAAATGGCGGCGCCAACTCTGTCTGTTTCATGATATGACACAGTAAAAACACCACATCAATCAAATTGTAATCAGTCAAGAAAAACACCTGTGAAAATGTGTATCTTAGACGAAAATCAGTGTTTTTCTCATAAAGAAATGCCATTTACAAAACTTTGTAATGATGATTGAGAAAAATGTAGCATGTTCTGTCTCCATTATTTTGTAAAGGATTGATAATCTGAAATCAGAATAGAAATACCTTTTATCAGTAGTGGTACATGGGTAAAATCACTGAGGAAGCCCAAAACATATTATAACCTATGTGTTGTGATAATTGCATTGTTTGCGCTCTAACCTGTTAGTTCATATGCCTTGCCACTGTGATATATAGGCCTCAGGCCTAGACAATAAGACGCAGTGGCAGAATAAATTCAACCATACATTTTTCATTACAAAACCGGAGAGCAACATCTGTCTGGTGAAGTCTACAAAACATATTGCATGTAACAAACAATTATATCACCTAGAGCATGGTCAAGCAAGGTAAGTATTCAGACGCTTAACTCTACTTTGTTGAAGCAGCTTTGGCAGCAATTTACATCCTCAAGTCTTCTTGGTTATGACTCTACAAGCTTGGCACACCTGTATTTGGTAAGTTTCTCCCATTTGTTCTCTGCAGATCCTCTCAAGCATTGTCAGGTTGGATGGATAGCGTGGCTGCACAGCTATTTTCAGGTCTCTCCAGAGATGTTCGATCGGGTTCACATCTGGGCTCTGCTTTGGCCACTCAAGGACATTGAGACTTGTCCCGAAGCCACTCCTGTGTTGTGTTGGCTGTCTGCTTAGGTTCGTTGTCCTGTTGGAATGTGAACCATCTCCCTAATCTGAGGTCCAGAGCGCTCTGGAACAGGTTTTCATCAAGGATCTCTCTGTACTTTGRATCGTTAATCTTTTCCTCGATCCTGACTAGTCTCCCAGTCCCTGCTGCTGAAAAATATGRCCACAGCATGATGCTGCCACCACCATGCTTCACCYTAGGGATYGTGCCAGGTGTCCTCCAGATGTGACGCCAGAACTGCTTCAATGCGCCTTGGCATAGATTCTACAAGTGTCTGGAACTTCRTGTGTGGAAGCTCTTCATGCTTTCAATATACTTTGTATCCCTCATTTATTCAAAGTGTTTCCATTATTACATATAAAATGGACAGAGTTATGGCTCGAGTTGCAAAYCAAAWTGGAATATAAAGTTGCGGATYAAGTTCGYAATGACACAATTTCATGCGTACAACATCTAAAGACCTGTATCACTATACTTAGASCTTTGCACTTTCTAAAAGGACGAATCTGGMTGTTTTTGTGCAGCCTTTGTTGATGTTTTTTCGTGGCCCCCAGACTGTCATCCCTACTGCCTCTGATCTGGCAGACTCACTAAACACCCTAAACACTCACTAAACACAAATGCATTCTTAAATGGTGCCTGGGTGTTGGAGTGTGCCCCCGGCTATCCGTAAATAAAATTTAGAAAACGTGAAAATCATGCCATCAGTATTACTGCATTGTTCGGAACTAGAAGCACAAGCATTTCGCTACACTTGCATTAACATCTGCTAACAATGTGTATGTGACAAATAAAATTTGATTTGATCTGGTTTGCTTAAAGTTGCGCTATGCAGATGTAACAGTATAACTTTAAACCGTCCCCTCGCCCCAACACGGGCGCGAACCAGGGACCCTCTGCGCACATCAACAACGACGGTCGCCCACGAAGCATCGTTACCCATCGCTCCACAAAGGCCACGGCCCTTGCAGAGCAAGGGGAAACCCTACTTAAGTCTCAGAGCAAGCGACGTACTGATTGAAATGCTAGTAGCGCGTACCGCTAACTAGCTAGCCATTTCACATCCGTTACACTCACTCCCTTTCAACCTCCTCCTTTTCGCAGCAACCAGTGATCCGGGTCAAACAGCATCAATGTAACAGTATAGCTTTATGGCGTCCCTGCCCCCGACCGGGCGCGAACCAGGGACCTCTGCACACATCAACAACGGTCGCCCACGAAGCATCGTTACCATCGCTCCACAAGGCGCGGCCTTGCAGAGCAAGGGGAAACCCTACTTAAGTCTCAGGGCAAAGCGACGTAACTGATTGAAATGCTAGTAGCGGCGTACCCGCTAACTAGCTAGCCATTTCACATCCGTTACAACAGAAATCCTCCATTTCCTGGTTGAATTTTTTTGACTAGTTCACCTAATTTGAGGTTGTGGCAAAACAAGCAGTCATTGTGTAGAATATCATTGTACCATCTAAACTGCTGTGAAATATATTTTCCATAACCAAAATTAATGTATATTCGTTGTTTTGACGCTTTTGTACAGTACAAGACCGAAAGTAAAAGACTCAAAAACTAAACTTAAGAATGGAAAGCACAGAAATGGCGCACATTGAACGTATCTACTGCATTTAGACTTGCTTTCAATGAGACTCAAAGATCTATTACTCACATTTGTGCATTTGGTCGGGTTGCCCAGAAAGTTACATATGTTTGCTTTAATATAAGGAATTTGATGTATAGCATTTACTTTTACTCAAGTATGACAATTGAGTTATTTTTCAACCACTGACAATTTGGTTTTTGAGAGTGAAAATATCAATGAAGACAGGGTTAATAGTACATAGTGCTGCCTAAAACAAACTGCAACCTTGTACTAAATGTTTTTTTGAGACACTTATATTCATTTATTAAATCTACGATAGGTTACATTCACTTACGTTGTCATCAAAAGTGTGCACTTTGTCTAATGTATGTCTAATGAATGTTTTGTCAATGTTTAGCTACCTGATCTATTGAAATTAGATAAGATAATAAGAAGTATTAGGTTCTAAGAAACAGAGTAAAAAACTAACAGAACACTAGTCAAAGCTCCTACCAAATTTATTCACTCACTGGGTCAAACAGCTGAATAAAACAGACATGTTTACACAAACTCCTTGCCCATCTAGACAGACACAATACATCTCTGTTGCTAGGCAGGAACTTACAGTTGAAGTCGGAAGTTTCATACACTTAGGTTGGAGTCATTAAAACTTGTTTTTCAACCACTCCACAAATTTCTTGTTAACAAACTATAGTTTTGGCAAGAGTCGGTTAGGACATTTACTTTGTGCATGACACAAGTAATTTTTCCAACAATTGTTTACAGACAGATAATTTAACTTATAATTCACTGTATCACAATTCCAGTGGGTCAGAAGTTTACATAACACTAAGTTGACTGTGCCTTTAAACAGCTTGAAAATTCCAGAAAATAGTGTCATGGCTTAAAGCTTCTGATAGGCTAATTGACATATTTGAGTCAATTGGAGGTGTACCGGTGGATGTATTTCAAGCCTACCTTCAAACTCAGTGCCTCTTTGCTTGACATCATGGGAAAATCAAAAGAAATCAGCCAAGAACTCATAAAAAAAAATTGTAGACCTCCACAAGTCTGGTTCATCCTTGGGAGCAATTTCCAAACACCCTGAAGGTACACGTTCATCTGTACAAACAATAGTACGCAAGTATAACACCAATGGGCACGCAGCCGTTCTTACCGCTCAGGAAGGTGACGCGTTCTGTCTCCTAGAGATGAACGTACTTTGGTGCGAAAAGTGCAAATCAATCCCCGAAACAACAGCAAAGGACCTTGTGAAGACATTGGAGGAAAACAGGTACAAAGGTATCTATATCCACAGTAAAACGAGTCCTATGCGGACATAACCTGAAAGGCAGCTCAGCAAGGAAGAAGCCACTGCTCCAAAACCATCATAAAAAAGCCAGACTACAGTTTGCAACTGCACATGGGGACAAAGATTGTACTTTTTGGAGGAATGTCCTCTGGTCTGATGAATCAAAAATATAAACTATTTAACCATAATGACCATTCGTTATGTTTGGAGGAAAAAGGGGGAGGCTTGCAAGCCGAAGAACCACCATCCCAACCGTGAAGTCACGGGGGGGCAGCATCAAGTGATTGTGGGGGTGCTTTGCTGCAGGAGGGGCTGGTGCACTTCACAAAAATAGATGGCATCATGAGAGAGGAAAATTATGTGAATATATTGAAGCAACATCTCAAGACATCAGTCAGGAAGTTAAAGCTTGGTCGCAAATGGGTCTTCCAAATGGACAATGACCCACCATCTTCCAAAGTTGTGGCAAAATGGCTTAAGGACAAAAAAGTCAAGGTATTGGAGGGCCATCACAAATCCCTGACCTCAATCCAATAGGACATTTGTGGCAGAACTGAAAAAGTGTGTGCAAGTAGGGAGGCCTACAAACCTGACTCAGTTACACCAGCTCTGTCAGGAGGAATGGGCCAAAATTCACCCAACTTATTGTGGGAAGCTTGTGGAAGGCTACCCGAAATTTTGACCAAGTTAAACATTTAAAGGCAATGCTACCAAATACTAATTGAGTGTATGTAAACTTCTGACCACTGGAATGTGATGAAAGAAATAAAAGCTGAAATAAATCATTCTATCTACTATTATTCTGACATTTCACATTCTTAAAATAAAGTGGTGATCCTAACTGACCTATGACAGAGAATTTTTACTAGGGTTAAATGTCAGGAATTGTGAAAAACGGAGTTTAAATGTATTTGGCAAAGGTGTATGTAAATTCCGACTTCAACTGTAAGTGGTTCCTCTCATTGGTGTAGTCATGGCCCTGCCTCCTATGTGTGTGTATGTCATAGGAGTGTTCCTTCATCTGACCTGACCTTGGCCCACATTCCTCACTCCTCCCTAATCACTGCTATACAACCTTAACAGTGACTGAAACCAGACCGTTGCCCTTCTCCTCTCCATAGGATACATGAGATTTAACCATAACATGTTCTGACAGAATGTAAACTATCTGCACTCCTTTTCTCCTCAGTACATTTGCATAACACCAAGTTATAATATGTTAATATGAATGAGGATATTTCAAGTTAGAACCCAAGAGAATAAATATAATATATTTTTTAGAGAATAAAGAAAGTCACAGAACTGTCAAGTCAATAACTTTTTGTGTCTGTTTCTCTTTATTACTACAGGCTTACTCAGATTGAGTCTGAGGCCTGTAAACATCAACAGTGAGGACAAACCAGCCTGCCTCTCTCCTTCCACACTGACTCCAAACCTACAGTCACTGGGTCCTGATTGTGACAGTTGAGCCCAGTTTGGGCACTGGCAGGCTCCAGTTAGAGGCATCAGTGAAGCTGGAAGACTGCAGTCAAACACTAGAGCTGGATGTCAACATTAAAGATGAAGAAGAGGAGGAGATGATTAGGACAACTGTTAGTCATGGTAAGAGCAGGTTCTATCTATAAGTTATCTTCAGAAGTTAGACCTCCACAAGTTATGACCCAGTCTGTTGCTAGGTTGAATTCTGTATTCAACATCACACATCCCAGAACAACTGGCCTATCTGGAGTGATCAGAGAGAAGACTAAAGAAGTGAATTCCACAAACTGACAGTGTTTTGAAGTTGTATGAAATTAGTCTGTGTAGTTACTGGGCTTGGGTGGTATACTGTATACCAGGGAATTTTCCAAGCTGTTTAAAGGCACAGTCAACTTAGTGTATGTAAACTTCTGACCCACTGGAATTGTGACACAGTGAATTATAAGTGAAATAATCTGTCTGTAAAGAATTGTTGGAAATGCACAAAGTTGATGTCCTAACCGACTTTCCAAAACTATGGTTTGTTTACAAGAAATTTGTGGAGTGGTTGAAAAACGAGTTTTAATGCCTCCAACCTAAGTGTATGTAAACTTCRGACTTCAACTGTACACTGAGAGTTCAAAACATTTTAATATTGATTTGCACCCCCCACAGAACATGGAGCATGGACTCTAGCGCTGACCCTATTTAGTTGATTATTTGGTCGATAGGCTGTTGGTCCACCAAGATTTCTTTAGTCGAGCAGTAGCAAATATAACAAAAATTAAAAATCATTGTGTACAAGACACCTGTTTGATTCACGCCTGTCTGAGTGGACTAATCCATTGTGGAGGCTGTGGGGATGGCACAGTCCATCACTCTAAGTCATGTGCTACTGAAATTGTATGTGGTTATATTATGTAAGAACAATGGTGCAACACTTATACAAATTGTTTTATTTTATAACAAATGCGCTTTCTCCCGTGTTGGATAGTGTCCGCGGTTCTGAAACACATCAATGCGCTGTTGAATTGGCGCCTTTTCCTAGACCATGTTTCTATGTGCGTAATAGCAAAGTTAACCAGCATATTGGTGTTGAGAACAATGCGGCGCAGGCAGCAACAGAATTAGGAGACGAAAGCAGTCCTTGCCTTATTGTGTAAGAAAAGTGAGGAGAGAGGAAACCTCAACTTAATCAGGTCTATAATCAATAGCCTTACTGTTAAATGTGCCTGGCTTTATAAATCATCCATATATATCTACAGAAATAAGACAGATCCTGCTTGTGTTGCCTGTTTGAGTGTTTGTTTAATAGCCTACTGATTCCATGAGCACCGAGCCTCACGCAACCACATGTTGGATAAACAATTTCACTAATTAGTCTGTTTGTAGTCTTTGCTATGCTGTAATAAAGGCTTTACTTTCTCTCTCTGTTAAACATCCTCCCTGGTTTTATTTATGATTCATTTAGTGTCTGAATAATAACAATACCCCTCCCTTTTATTGATATTTCTTGATTATTATTATGATCATCATTATGATAATAGGTAATGTCGTTATCATTAGTAGGCTTAGTATAATAGTCTTGTATAACCACCATCCAGCTGTAGGCCTAAGAGCGCAACCTTTTTAGTCTTAATACCGTAACCTACTTAGGCCTGTATTTCAATACCTATATAGGCTACTGTATCAATCAGTCATTGATTCGTTCATGTCATTACACAGCAGACCAGTCATTCATGATTTTAAATGCATTCAAGCATTTTAGTTTTAAAAATTGCTTTCACAAATGTGACAGTTTTTTTAGTCTTTGCTGTAATAAAGGCATAGCATTTTATTTTTTTACAACAGGCTCGCCGGTCCGCTTATAATTTATTTAGTGTTGTTTACATTGTTGCAAACGGTCAGGAAAAGGATATTGTAATCTAACAGCACCTGTTTGGCCCACAGCGTTTACTCCTTACCTCATTTGTCTTGATCTCTAGTATTTTCCATAACTAGTCACATGACTTCCATACATCTGACTTCCCCTTTACCTCCTGAGCAACCAGTAAACATTCTCCTGTTTTGAGTTTGTCACGTCCTCCTCATCAATTTTGCTGTTATGATGTTCTGAGTTTGTTTATGTGATTATGATATGCTATAGGTTAGGCCCTATTGGTCATGTGCATGCGATGCATACATGTGTCACATAAATAGAGCAAGGATTGAGGGAATAGGGAATGTTTTTCCTAAACAAATGAGGGATTTCGGTAACAGAAATTTTCTGTCAAAAATGGGTGTAATTATGTTGCATCTTCATCAACACGGACAGCGCGATAANGTAATTATGTTGCATCTTCATCAACACGGACAGCGCGATAAACACTGTTGATGTTCTGTGGTGGTCGGTACAGCAGGGAGGAGAGTGAGACAACGGGTGCTAGTCACAATCACTCACTGTTTATAAAAAATAAATAAAAAGTCTGAGCCCAGCCCGGCATAATCAAATCACTTGCGGTCGGACTCCCTCTAGTCATTTGTGTGTCTTAAATATTTCATCAAACAGTGCGCTTAAACCATCAGACAAGCTCAGTGCATATGGTTCATTTGATTAAAACACAAAAGATGTGTCTATACAGTGCATTCGGAAAGTATTCAGACCCCTTGACCCCTGGACACATTTTGTTACATTACAGCCTTATTCTAAAATGGATTCAATAAATAAAAAGCCTCATCAATCTACACACAATAAACCACAAGGACAAAGCGAAAACAGGTGAAGACATTAATGCTAATTTAAAAACAGAAATACCTTATTTACATAAGTATTCAGACCCTTTGCTATGAGACTCAATTGAGCTCAGATACATTGTTTCCATTGATCATTCTTGAGATGTTTCTACAACTTGATTGGAGTCCACCTGTGGTAAATTCAATTGAGTGGGCACATGTCTATGCAAGGTCCCACAGTTGACAGTGTATGTCAGAGCAAAAACCAAAGCCACTCCTCAGTTAAAGGCACATGAAATCCGTCTTGGAGTTGGCCGAAAGGCACCTAAAGACTCAGACCATGCGAAACAAGATTCTCTGGTCTGATGATACCAAGATTAAAGTCTTTGGCCTGAATGCCAAGCGTCACGTCTGGAGGAAACCTGGCACCATCCTTACGGCGAAGCATGGTGGTGGCAGCATCATACTGTAGGGCTGTTTTTCTGCAGCATGGACTGGGAGACTAGTCAGGAACGATGGAAAGACGAACAGAGTAAAGAACAGAGAACTCCTTAGTGAAAACCTGCTCAGGACCTCAGACTGGGGTGAAGGTTCACCTTCCAACAGGACAACGACCCGAAGCATACAGTCAAGACAACACAGGAGTGGCTTCAGGACAAGTCTCTCAATGTCCTTGAGTTGCCCAGACAGAGCACAGATTTGAACCCGATCGAAAATCTTTGGAGAGACCTGAAAATAGCTGTCCAACCTGACAGAGTTTGACCTGCAGAGAAGAATGCGAGAAACTCCCCAAATACAGGTGCTTGTAGCGTCATACCGAAGAAGACTCGAGGCTGTAATAGCTGTCAAAGGTGCTTCAACAAAGTACTGAGTTAAGCGTCTGAATTAGTGATGCACCGATATGACATTGTTGGCCAATACCGTTATTCGATATTTTCCTTGCCCATAAAAAAGATACCGATAACCAATATTACATTTTTTTGTGGCCTTTTAAACATTCTAGTACAGTTAAATAGTTAACACACACACGGACGCAGCAGTCTAAAGCACTGCATCTCAGTGGAAGAGCCGTAACAACATTCCCTGGTTCGAATCCAGGCTGTATCACATCCGGCTGCGCACAACTGGCCTGGTGTTGTCTGGGCAGTCATTGTAAATAAGAATTTGTTCTTAACTGACTTGCCTAGTTAAATAAAGGTTTTACACAAACACACACACACACACTGACCAAAAAGTTATTTTGTTGGCATTTAAGTTTGTCCCCATTACCAGTAAAACATCATCAAAACCTATTTCTTTCACTTACTTGCTGTGCTGTTTCGTTGTTCAGTTGTTTCATTCGCAACCAGGATTTCTATGGAACGCCGTTTGGGTTTTTGCGTGTCAAAGAAGATACACATCAAATAACGCTATTTGACGTGTCAAATAAGCTTGTTGACAAATCAGGACCTGAATATGACTGCACGTCACAATAATTTTACGCATTCATACATTTTTTACATAGTTATTACACATTGATTACACTATCACTCGTATTTCATATGTCACAACGATTCATTGATACGTATGCTATGATGCTGGTAAAGTTGTCTCGCGCAGGTACAGTGCTGGTCAGGAAAAAAAGCCAGCTAGCTCATGGATGCAAACCATGTTCTTCCCCAAAAACATAGCAAAATTACATCTGTTTCAGTAGCTAAAGTTAGCTAGCTAACTATATAGCTAGGTGTCATCTAAAGAATTAACCCTAATTTATAAGACTTGTTCTTATTTGATTAATGGTGGTCGGACCCATCTGTGTGTAGCTAGCCACAATAAGGATTAGCCACAATAGTGGACTTTGCGGTTAGCCTTCTAAAATATGGATCACTGTGCTTTAGCTTCACAAACACAAACCTACCTCTGGTCGAGCCTCACTAGCCAGATGAAGCTTTGGGCAAGCCTTATAACGTTAGCTTTGGGCAACAGGGTTAAGTAGCTGGCTAGCTATTTATTTTCATAAACTGAATTTCAATTTAATAGGCAAACCACAAGTGACATCCGAGCTAATACTTACTCACAAGGATTCCTAAATCATTTCTAAGAATAATGAAAATGCTGCAGTTTCTACTGGTCATTGTTTTCAGGCTGGTTATATTGGTGCTAACTAGGTACCAAGCTAAAGCAGCTAGCTACCCCAGAAGTTGCGGTCGAACAAATATGCTTTATTACCAACGTGGCCGGTGTTTGCTTGTTAGCAGATTTTTTGTACAGCTTTGACAGTGCTACTGTATCTTTTTTGACACGAAAGACCCAAATGGCGTTCCATAGTATGTATGTCGGGAAGCAATAGCAGTGAATCTATTACTGTGTAACTCCGTAGTGCAACATCCTGAAAAATAGCGCACTTGGATGTGTGTACCGGTGCTCGACAGTCGGCGAAAGCCAACATCACCCCGACACAGAGAACGATTGATTGTCAAGGGCAATGAATTCCATTATCGGCTTTTTATGGATTTCGCCTTTAGTTGTCTCGCTGAAATGTTCTTACTCTTTCAAATGACTGCTCACTTGTTGACCGCTTGATCCACACAGCAGACATTGTATGGGCTAGGTTAGGAATGCGATGTCGCACGTGTAGCTTAATTTTACGTGGCGTCATTACGTAGGTATGCACGGTAGCTTTGGCATTGGTTTTTAACATCAGCGTTAAACTAGACATCGGGCCGATACCGATGTTGGCATTTTTAGCTAATATCGACAGATTCCGATATGTCACCGATATATCGTGTACCCTAGTCTGAATACTTATGTAAATGTGATGTTTTCTGTTTTTTATATTTATACATTTCTAAAAAACGTTTTTGCTTTGTCATTATGGGGTAATATGTGTTTGATGAGAAATAACAAACAATGTAATCCATTTTAGAATAAGGCTGTAACGTAACAAAATGTGGAAAAAGTCTAGGAGTCTGAATAATTTCCGAATGCACTGGAAGAATACATGTTTTAACATTTTGACCAATCGATTAGTTGAAAGAACAAACTACTCTTGGTTAACCACATATTTTTGTTGTTGTTGGGGACAGCCCTAATGGATCTACAAGGTGTCAAAGGTTGGACGAGAGGCTGGCCCATGTTGACTCAAATGCTTTCCACAGTTGTGTTAATGTGGTTGGATGTCCTTTGGGTGGTGGACCATTCTTGATACATAAGTTAAACTGTTCAGCGTCAACCCAGCAGCATTAGAGGTCTTGACACAAACCGGTGCGCCTGGCACCTACTACCATGCCCCATTCAAAACATCTAATCTTTTGTCTTGCCCATTCACCCTCTGAATGGCACACATACACAATCCATGTCTCAGTGCTATCAAGGCTTAAAAATCTATTTAACCTGTCTCCTCCCCTTCATCTACACTGATTTCAAGCAGATTTAACAAGTGATATCAATAAGGGATTATAGCTTACACCTGGTCAGTTTATGTCATGGAATGAGCAGTGTGTTCATAATGTTTTGTCGATGCTCCGTATGTCACAAAAACTTGACTTTTTTTCTTGATGCTGTTCACACAGGTGACGTTGAGACATTCTCTACATCCAGAAAGCAGCAGGAAGATCACAGAGCTAAGAGGTCTCACCACTGCACACATTGTGAGGAGATTTTCCCAAAGCTATCAAAAGCTAAAAATACACTTAAAAATACACACAGGAGAGAACTGTATTCCTGCACTGACTGTGGGAAGAGCTTCACAACATCAAAGGCTCTGATAGTTCATCAGAGATGGCACAGATGATGAAGTCTTTCTCCTGTTCTGACTCTTGGAAAGAGTTTCTCAACCTCAAGGGCTCTGACAGTTCATCAGAGAGTGCACACAGGAGAGAGCCTTACTCCTGCTCCGACTGTGAAAAGAGTTTCTCCCGATTGGATAAGTTAAATAGCACCAGCTAATACATACAGGAGAAAAGTCTTACTCCTGTCAGACTGTGGGAATTGTCGCCCAATTTAATACCTTAAAATCTCACCAGCGTCATGCACAGGAGAGAACCTTACTCCCTCTGACTGTGGGAAGAGTTTCTCTCAACTGGGAAGCTTACAAACACACCAGCGTATTCATACGGGAGGAAGCCTATCTCTGTCTGATGCTGGGGAAGAGCTTTAGAACATCAGGTGCTCTGACAGTTCATCAGAGCGTGCACACTGGAGAGAAGCCTATTCCTGCTCTGACTGTGGGTGCAGATTCTCTCAACAGGAAACTTAAAAAACACACCAACATATACACACAGGAGAGAAGCCTTACTCTTGCTCTGACTGTGTAAAATGCTTCACAACATCATATGAGCTAACAGTTCACCGGAGAACACAACACAGGAGAGAAACCTACTTTGCTCTGACTGTGGGAAGAGTTCCCCTATTGGATACCTTAAATAAACATGACGTATACATACAGGAGAAAAGCCTTACTCCTGCCTGACTGTGGGAAGAGTTTCTCTCAACAGAGCAACTTAAAAAGACACCAACGTTCACATACAGGAGAAAGCCTTACTCCTGCTCAGACTGTGAAAAGAGTTTTTCCCAATTGGATAAGTTATAGTCACAAGCGAATACATACAGGAGAGAAGCCTTACTCCTGCTCTGACTGTGGGCAAATTTCTCTCAACACAGCAGCTTAAAGAACACCAACGTATACACACAGGAGAAAAGCCTTACTTCTGCTCTGACTGTGGAAAATGCTTCACAACATCATCTGAGCTAACAGTTCACCAGAGAACACACACAGGAAGAGGGCCTTACTCCTGCTCTGACTGTGGAAAATGCTTCAAAACATCATCTGAGACAGTCAGGAACAGTCACCAGAGACACACACAGGAAAAAGCCGTACTCCTGCTCTGACTGGGGGAAGAGTTTCTCTCAACAGACAACTTAAAAAAACACCAATGTTTACATGCAGGAGAAAGCCTCACTTCTGCTCTGACTGTGGGAATTGTTTCACCCAATTATATACCTTACATGTCACCAGCGTATACATACAGGAGAGAGGCCTTACTCCTGCTCTGACTGTGGGAAAAAATTCCTCAACACAGCAGCTAAAGAACACCAACGTATACACACAGGAGAAAAGCCTCATCAGTTCTCTCAGACCAGCTAAGATTAAAGTCACTTCATCACTTAATTCTCATCAGTATAAAGTAAGTGGTAACTGTGAATTGGATCCTATTGTTTCTCACTGTGAGTGAAATGTGCAGAGGAAAGGGAGTGTTATAGAATGTTAGCCTCTCTTTACTTTACTGATCGTGTACACCTTGTCAGTTTTGGTGTGTTTTGTTAGCCTACTGTAAAGATATTGAGATGACCTTGGATTTGTCCTTAGGGTGGACTACCCTCTGCGGTTTCTCTTGTTGAAACAACAGAGTCTGATGGTACTGGGTGGTCTTTCCCTCTCAGTTTTCAGTGGAGACATGAGCTAGTGACACGTATACATATTCATGATAGTCAGATAGAGATGGTGTGAGAATCAGTTTTCACCTTTCGTTGGGTAGATATATATTTTTTGATACTGTTAATTAGATTGTCTTATTAGACCTGTGGATTTCAGGTCATCATGTTGATGGTTCTTCCTGTTTTATGTCATGGACTGTGGGTTTTGGGCTAAAGATTGTTTTGGCAAGTTTGACAAACAATGTCAAGATAATACTGTAATTTCTCTTTTCATCTGAACAGTAAAACTCAGCTTCTCGATTTATTTCACTGTTTTCACCACAGTACCATAGCAGCTCCACAGCAATGAAACACAGTGAAACTATCACTGTACCAATCCTGTTTCGCTTACCTGTGAAAGATGACAAGATGAGATGGTACAATTCACAGATAAGAGTATCAGAGATTAGTTGTGTCATTAGATTAATGACTTGCCACTGATCCTGTCACCATCAGTGACCTCAGGTACACATATCACAGAACATACAGAGACAGTACTTCAGATGACACCACATCTATTGTTACTGTAGGCGTGTACTGAACCATTTCTCACCAGGAAATGAAGCTTGAGTTCTTGCTGGAATAACCATAGATACGTTCTTGTGACACCTCCAGAGAACAGTGACACCACACAGCCAACCCTGGTGTCTTTGTCAGGTAGATGAATCTGCCAGCGTAGAAGTTATGGTGACAGTGACAGTTCCATTGAGATGGTGACATCAACCATGGTGGAATGTTCTATCATTATGTCATCCCAGGTTACTATAGGAGCAGGTCATCCAGTAGCAGAACAGGACAGAGGTGGTGTGACTGTTGTTGTTTTGTGTGATGAGGAGTGAGGGTCCATACAGCTCTATAAAATAACAACAGACACAGTTCACATGACAGCACATGAGTCATAAAGCAGGTTTCTAATGTGGGAAATCAAATAAATGACATTGAGGTTCATTGATGATCATTGTTCCTGTCAACACCTACTCATTACATTATGCAGTAAGATTTTACCATTAACTTGGAGACAGGTCCTGCCACTGATAGGTCCATCTGGAAAGGTGTTAAACAGATACCTGTAGCAGGACTCGTCTCCTCTTGACACTCCTGATGACCATAGAGCAGTTCTGCAGTCCCTCGCATCAAACTCCACGTTCCTCTGAAAATCTTTGTTAACAATCAGCTGTGGTGTTTGCTGTAAGAAGCCATTGTCTTTGTTTGCCAGGTGACTGTGCAGCATGTCCTTTTGGTTTCATGAGCTCACAGTTTAATACTGCATCTTCTCCTAAGGATTGCTGTGTTCTCACCAGCTGAGGAGGCCCTGCATGAAGACAGTCTGCACGACAACTTACCACACATTAAAACACACATAAAACACACACACACCACAAAGTGTATTACTAGAAAGGTCAAAAGGGGGTGTACAGAGAATAGTCGTACAGTAGAAGGAAGTTCCATGAATGAAGGGGTTCGTAATGATGCAGTATGGGTTCGTAACTGGTTATGATTCATTATTCCTGGTAGATACTATGGTTATGATTCATTATTCCTGGTAGATACTACTGGTTATGATTCATTATTCCTGGTAGATATACTACTGGTTATGATTCATTATTCCTGGTAGATACTACTGGTATATGTTTCATTATTCCTGTTAAGTTATTCAACTCTGGTTATGATTCATTATCCTGGTAGATACTACTGGTTATGATTCATTATTCCTGGTAGATACTACTGGTTATGTTTCATTATCCTGGTAGAATACTACTGGTTATGATTCATTATTCCTGGTAGACTACTACTGGTTCATGATTCATTACTTCCTGGTAGAATACTACTGGTTATGATTCATTATTCCTGGTAGATACATACTGGCAGTATGCCGTGGTACTGTTATTCATTATTCCTGGTAGAACTTATGGTTATTGATTCATTATGCCTGGTAGATACTACTGGTTATTGATTCATTATCTCGGTAGATACTACTGGTTATGATTTCACTTATTCCCTGGAGATACTACTGTTATGATTCTTATTCCTGTAGATATATCTGGTTAGTTCAGATTATTCCTGGTAGATACTACTGGTTATGATTCATTATTCCTGGTAGATACTACTGGTTATGATTCATTATTCCTGGTAGATAACTACTGGTGGTATGAGTTCATTATTCCTGGTAATACTACTTGGTTATGTTTCATTTATTCCTGGTAGATACTACTAGGTTCTATGGATCATTTATTCCTGGTAGATGCTACTGGTTATGATTCATTATCTCCTGAGTAGAATACTACTGTTGATGTTCACTTTTGCCCTGGCTAGATTACTAGCTGGTTATATCTTCGACGTGGTATTCTGGTAGATACTACTGGTAGTCAGTTCATTATTCCTGGTAAATACTACTGGTTATGATTCATTTCTGGTAGATACTACTGGTTATGGATTCATTATTACCTGGTAGGATACTACTGGTTATGATTCATTATTCCTGGTAGATACTACTGGTTATGATTCATATTCCTGGTAGATACTACTGGTTATGATTCATTATTCCTGGTGATACTACTGGTTATGATTCATTATTCCTGGTAGATACTACTGGTTATGATTCATTATTCCTGGAGATACTATGGTATTGATTCATTATCCTGGTAGATACTACTGGTTATGATTCATATTCCTGGTAGTACTACTGTTATGATTCATTATTCCTGGTAATACTACTGGTTATGACTGCGGACAGAGCCCAGAGAAATGGGATGGTGCAATATCGAATTTAGTCAATATGTTGATAAGGTGCGTGCATGGGATGTCCACGTCACCCAGATATATGTCCATGCTGTAGAGATACACCTAGCGGACTGAAACTTCACTGTTGTAGGCATAATACAGTGTGCTATATCTAGACTTGCCGGCTGGCAAACAAATCCATTACATTAGCTACATAAATGTGAAGTAAACTGAGGCAGGAGTAATAAGAGAATGGAGGACTTTTAATTTGAAAACGTGCAGGATACCTCTTTCAGGTTTCCCTGACTTCCTTTTGTTTATACTGTGTTATGGCGTTGGGTCAGAGCACTTGCCTCACAGCCGTTTGGCCTGTACGCTCTTTTTTGGTTGGTGAATGAAAGGCGTGCGTGCGAAAATTGCTCCGCGCGTCTGTCGCTGGCAGTTGACTTCGCCTTCAAACACCTCCCCTTAACAGTTAGTTCCGGAACCGTAACATATTTGTATGTTCACAGATGACAAGTTCCTAACGATTTATTTGTTTCATCTATGGCTATTTCTTACCCAATCCTTAACGAGATTGAGAGATGGATTTCTACGATCCTACGGATACGTACTCGTTCAAGCGTTGTGTAAGAGAATATCTGGGGTCCCTAGAGTTTATGGACACATTGTATAACAAGCGATGTCACAACGTACATTACAACATTGTTTTTAACATTTTATTTATAAAAGTAGAAAACAAAAACACACACAACAACGTACCTTACAACATTCTGTATCTTACAGCATTTGATAAAAAAAGTTAAGAATTAAGAAAACCACCCACACACACCATGAAAGTACCTAACATTTGATTTACTTAAAAAAAGTGAAGAATAAAAACCACACACAAGTCTAGTTTGGATTCATCATGTTTCATCATTAACCAACTACAAAACATATTTACATACAGACTGTATTTAAGTATAAAATAACCAGCAGGCCTATGTGTCAGCCATTCAGTCCACTATTCAGTACCCACAATGTCTATGGATAGAAACGGTCTCTGAACCACACAGATGTGTGTGAGACAGTATAGTAGTCTCACAACCCTCTAAAATGTTTATAAGATAACAAAGTAAAAACGGTCAAGTGTTGACAGCTATGGTCTAAAACAAACATAACTGACCAGAGTGTTTGAAATACAGTACCATTAAAGTGATCATTACACTTTTATTTAATCCATTTTAGAATATTTCCAAAGGCTGAGCCTAATATAGTGTATAAGAGGTCATACAAGAAGTTTTGTAGTGAGTCATATGTTGATGAGGTAAATAATATTTGCTGGTCTTTGATGTGTAATGAGGAGCAACCAGACACTGCACTTGACACATTTAGGAAATTTCTTATTCCAGTTACTAATTAGCACGTACCCATTAAGAAAATGACTGTAAAAACTGTTAAATCCCTGTGGATTGCTGAGGAATTGAAAAAAATGTATGGGTGAGAGGGATGAGGCAAAAGGTATTGCAATTAATCTGGCAGCCCAACTGATTGGCAAACGTACTGCAAATTAAGAAATCATGACTAAATGAAATAAAACTACACTATGAAACAAAAACAAATTGACAACAGACTTTCAGCACGCTTATAGGGAAGGACACTCAACAAGCACAGCACTGACACAATTGAATGATGATTGGGGTAGCTGTTTGTGTAAAGCCAGTGTGTCTATGTATGCGGATGACTCAACACTATACGTCAGCTACTACAGTGATGAAATGACTACAACACTTAACAAAGAGCTGCAGTTAGATTCAGAATGGGTGGCAAGGAATAAGTTAGTCCTAAAGGTTTCTAAAACTAAAAGCATTGTATTTGGGACAAATCATTCACTAAACCCTAAACCTCAACTATATCTCAAAATGAATGATGTTTAAATGGACCAAGTTGAGGTGACTAAAATGCTAGGAGTAACCCTGGATTGTAAACTGTCATGGTCAAAACATATTGATACAACAGTAGCTAAGATGGGGAGAAGTCTGTCCATAATAAAGCACTGCTCTGCCTTCTTAACCAGACTATCAACAAGGCAGGTCCTACAGGCCATAGTTTTGTCGCATCTGTACTTATTTTCAGTAGTGTGGTCAGGTGCCACAATTGTAGTTGGCTCAGAACAGGGCAGCACGGCTGGCCCTTAAAAATACACAGAGAGCTAACATTAATGACATGCATGTAAATCTCTCATGGCTCAAAGTGGAGGAGAGATTTACTTCATCACTACATGTTTTTGTAAGAAGTGTTGACAAGCTGAATGTACCAAGCTGTCTGTTTAAAATACTTGCACACAGCTCGGACACCCATGCATACCCCACAAGACATGCCACCAGAGGTCTTTTTTCAGTCCCCAAGTCCAAAACAGATTATGGGAGGTGCACAGTACTACATAGAGCCATGACTACATGGAATAGACTAGCATTATAGACTAGTTCTCTACTCCCCCTTTTGACCATTCTGAGTACTACACCACTACATATTGTATACAGGGAATCCAGAAAAGTATTCAGACTTCAACTTTTTCCAACATTTTGTTACGTTACAACCTATTCTCAAAATTGATTTAAGCGTTTTTTCACTCATCAATCTACCACACAATACCGCATAATAACAAAGCATAGACAGTTTTCAGAATTGTTTGCAAATTTATAAATAAAAATGAAATATTACATTTATATACTACAGTACTTTGTTGAAGCACCTTTGCAGCGATTACAGCCTTGAGTCTTCTTTGGTATGACGCTACAAGCTTGGCACAACCTGTATTTGGGTAGTTTCCTCCCATTCTTCTCTGCAGATCCTCTCAAGCTCTGTCAGGGTGATGGGGAGCGTTGCTGCACAGCTATTTTTCAGGTCTCTCCAGAGATGTTTTGATTGGGTTCAAGTCCGGGCTATGGCTGGGCCACTTAAGACATTCAGAGACTTGTCCCAAAGCTTGTTCCTGCATTGTCTTGGCCTGTGTGCTTAGGGTCGTTGTCCCGTTGGAAGGTAAACCTTCACCCCAGTCTGAGGTCCTAGCACTCTGGAGCAGGTTTTCATCAAGGATCTCTGTGCTTTGCTCCGTTCATCTTTCCCTCGACCCTGACTAATCGACCAGTCCATGCCGCTGAAAAACATCCCGACAGCATGATGCTGCCACCACCATGCTTCACCGTAGGGATGGTGCCAAGATATCGTCATAGTTCCTCAGAAGTGACGCTTGGCATTCAGGCCAAAAAAGTTTCAATCTTGGTTTCATCAGACCAGAGAATCTTGTTTCTCATGGTCTTGAGAGTCCATTAGATGCCTTTTGGCAAACTCCAATTGAACTTTCATGTGTTTTATACTGAGGCTTCCGTATGGCCACTCTTACCATAAAGGCCTGGATTGGTAGAGTGCTGCAGAGATGGTTGTCCTTCTGGAAGGTTCTTCCCAATTTCCACAGAGGAACTCTGGAGCTCTGTCAGTGACCATCAGGTTCTTGGTCACCTCCCTGACCAAGGCCCTTTTCCCCTGATTGTTTCAGTTTGGCCGGGCGGTCACCTCTAAATCAAATCAAATCAAATTTTATTAGTCACATACACATGGTTAGCAGATGTTAATGGAGTGTAGCGAAATGCTTGTGCTTCTAGTTCCGACAATGCAGTAATAACAACAAAGTAATCTAACCTAACAATTCCACAACTACTACCTTATACACACACAAGTGTTAAAGGGATAAAGAATATGTAACATAAAGATATATGAATGAGTGGTGGTACAGAACGGCAATAGGCAAAGATGCAGTAGATGGTATAGAGTACGGTATAATACATATGAGATGAGTACTGTAGGGTATGTAAACATAAAGTGGCATAGTTTAAAGTGGCTAGTGTACATGTATTACATAAAGATGGCAAGATGCAGTAGATGATATAGAGTACAGTATATACATATGAGATGGGTAATGTAGGGTATGTAAAACATTATATTAAGTGGCATTGTTTAAAGTGGCTAGTGGTACATTTTTTACATAATTTCCATCAATTACCATTTTTAAAGTGGCTGGAGTTGAGTCAGTATGTTGGGCAGCGGCCGCTAAATGTTAGTGGTGGCTGTTTAACAGTCTGATGGCCTTGAGATAGAAGCTGTTTTTCAGTCTCTCGGTCCCTGCTTTGATGCACCTGTACTGACCTCCCTTCTGGATGATAGCGGGGTGAACAGGCAGTGGGCTTGGGTGGTTGTTGTCCTTGATGATCTTTATGGCCTTCCTGTGACATCGGGTGGTGTAGGTGTCCTGGAGGGCAGGTGGTTTGCCCCCGGTGATGCGTTCTGCAGACCTCACTACCCTCTGGAGAGCCTTACGGTTGTGGCGGAGCAGTTGCCGTACCAGGCGGTGATACAGCCCGACAGGATGCTCTCGATTGTGCATCTGTAGAAGTTTGTGAGTGCTTTTTGGTGACAAGCCGAATTTCTTCAGC
The DNA here is from genome assembly GCF_002910315.2 of Salvelinus sp. IW2-2015. Lineage (NCBI taxonomy): Eukaryota > Metazoa > Chordata > Actinopteri > Salmoniformes > Salmonidae > Salvelinus > Salvelinus sp. IW2-2015. Next base: position 94,526 of record NW_019943864.1, read on the forward strand.
TCCTTGAGGTTGAAGAGGCGCTGCTGCGCCGTTCTTCACAACGCTGTCTGTGTGGGTGGACCAATTCAGTTTGTCCGTGATGTGTACACCGAGGACTTAAAAACTTTCCACCTTCTCCACTACTGACCCGTCGATGTGGATAGGGGGGTGCTCCCTCTGCTGTTTCCTGAAGTCACAAAAGACTCTAGGAAGAGTCTTGATGGTTCCAAACTCCTCCCATTTAAGAATGATGGAGGCCACTGTGTTCTTGGACCTTCAATGCTGCAGATATTTTTTGGAACTCTTCCCAGGATCTGTGCCTCAACACAATCCTGTCTCAGAGCTCTACGGCAATTCCTTCGACCTTATAGCTTGGTTTTTGCTCTGATATGCACTGTCAACTGTGGGACCTTTATATAAGACAGGTGTGTGCCTTTCCAAATCATGTCCAAATCAATTTAATTTACGCACAGGTGGACTCCAATCAAGTTGTAGAAACATCTCAAGGTTGATCAATGGAAACAGGATGCACCTGAGCTCAATTTCGAGTCTTCATAGCTAAGGGTTTGAAATACTTATGTAAATAAGGTATTTCTGTTTTTTATTTGTATTCGTCATTATGGGGTATATTGTGTGTAAACTGATGAAGTTTTTTTGAAAAAAACGATTCAATTTTAGAACAAGGCTGTAGCGTAACAAAATGTGAAAAAGTTCAAGGGGTCTGAATACTTTCCTAATGCACTGTATATACTGTAACACTTTCTATGAATCCCATATGCATGTGCATTATACATGTACTCATAATGTACTATGATAGGTTAATAATGCAGTATAACGCATAGTTATAGACACACATAAAGACTCATTAAGTCTCTTAATTCAGTACACCAATACTCCTAATGCATTATAATTCTAAACCATAATGACTTATAATATACAGCAACATAGTGCTTCATAACTGCTGGTCACTTTGTCCCTCAAGGATCATACAGCATTAAATGACGTCAGTGTGATGCATTTTTAATGTTTTTTTTTGTCAATGAGCAGCACATCATCTTTCTCATGGTGTGTTATAGCATTACTTATTAGCCACTATATCAGGGGTACTCAACTACTATTTGAGAAGGTCCAGTCACACAACTTTCCGAGGTGACAAAGGTACGGATGGATATTGTAATATATAGTAATAAACCCCAACCTCACAAAACCCATGCCACCCCAAACTGTTCACAGCCCTCTTGTTGGTAGAGAGAACATTTTTGCCAGTTTTTAAGCTAATTTCCTGCAATTCTACACATTTTTGCCGTGTCCTTATGTGTGTTTCATATGATGCTGTAACCTGAATGATTCAACAAAATGTCGGGCCCTTGGGGGTCGAGGCCCCTGGTTACTTAATCTGGCCATGACAACTACAAGATGTAGAAAAGCTGGTTAGCCTAACTTACCTATCTAGCTGACTTGGGCTAGTAGTTGATTCAACTGGATATTTCTGACAGGTTAGAAAGAGCTCTGTCAGGGAATGACATAAGGAAAAACGTCCGTTCACTACAAACATTTTGAAATTGCACCTCGTTGATTCTACTATTTGCAGCAATCAACAGGCAGTAAAGTTGAACGCCTGACTGAGTTCCTAAAAAGATCTTGGGACCCGCGTTCCGTATTGACCCTGTTCTAGGTGTTGGTTCCGGACCGCGGTCCGTAATTGACCCTGTTCTTGGTGTGGTTCCGGACCGCGGTCCGTATTGACCCTGTTCTAGGTTGTGATCCGGACCGCGGTCCATATTGACCCTGTTCTAGGTGTGGTTCCGGACCGCGGTCCGTATTGACCCTGTTCTTGTTGTGGATCCGGACCGCGGTCCGTATTGACCCTGTTCTAGGTGTGGTTCCGGACCGCGGTCCGTATTGACCCTGTTCTTGGTGTGGTTCCGGACCGCGGTCCGTATTGACCCTGTTTCTAGGTGTGGTTCCGGACGCGGTCCGTATTGACCCTGTTCTTGTTGTGGATCCGGACCGCGGTCCGTATTGACCCTGTTCTTGGGTGGTTCCGGACCGTGGTCCGTATTGACCCTGTTCTAGGTGTGCGTTCCGGACCGGGCGTCCGTATTGACCTGTTCTAAGGTGTGGTTCCGGACCGCGTTCCGTATTGACCCTGTTCTTGGTGTGGTTCCGGACCGCGGTCCGTATTACCCTGTTTTGGTGTGGTTCCGGACCGCGGTCTGTATGACCCTGTTCTTGGTTGGTTCCGGACGCGGTCCGTATTGACCCTGTTCTTGGTGTGGATCCGGACCGCGGTCCGTATTGACCCTGTTCTAGGTGTGGTTCCGGACCGGGTCCGTATTGACCCTGTTCTAGGTGTGGTTCGGACACGCGTCTATTGACCCTGTTCTAGGTGTGGTTCCGGACCGCGGTCCGTATTGACCCTGTCTTGTTATGGATCCGGACCGCGGTCCGTATTGACCTGTTCTTGGTGTGGTTCCGACGCGTCTGTATTGACCATGTACTAGGTGTGGTTCCGGACCGCGGTCCGTATTGACCCTGTTCTAGGTGTGGTTCCGGACCGCGGTCCGTATTGACCCTGTTCTTTGGTGTGGTCCGGACCGGTCCGTATTGACCCTGTTCTTTGGTGTGATCCGGACCGCGGTCCGTATTGACCCTGTTCTAGGTGTGGTTCCGGACCGCGTCCGTATTGGACCCTGTTCTAGGTGTGGTTCCGGAACGCGGTCCGTATTGACCCTGTTCTAGGTGCTGGTTCTGGATCGGGTCCATATTGACCCTGTTCTAGTGTCGCCAGTTGAGTATGGCTGCAGTATAAAGTAATCTTGACTGCTTTAGGTGAAGTGATGAAATACCTCATAATAAAGTGATTGCGTGCTTTCAGTAAAGTGAAACTTTCTGCACATTTCATGATGACATCACAAACATGTTTCATTCTGTCTCACTCTTCTTTATTCAAACAGTTGCATAACACTACATAACACATCACAACACTACATAACACAACGCACACAAAATAACACTACAATACACTACGCAACACAAATTGCCTCAAAGTCATAAAATTTGGCAATTTGGCGCTCCTGCACATTGTATTAACAGAAATTGTCAAAAAAAGACAAATGCAAAGCCAGTGCAGACAAAATCTATGAATATATATTAAAAATATGGCTTTTAGCTGACGCTTTTCTCCAAGCGACTTTACATTTTTTTATAATTTGGGAATCAAACCCACAACACACCATGCTCCTACCAACTGAGTGTGTGTGTGTGTGTGTGTGTGTGTGTTGTGTGTGTGTGTGTGTGTGTGTGTGTGTGTGTTGTGTGTGTGTGTGTGTGTGTGTGTGTGTGTGTGTGTGTGTGTGTGGTGTGTGTGTGTGTGTGTGTGTGTGTGTGTGTGTGTGTGTGTGTGGAGAGAGTTTGTAATGTAGTAAGTACTAAGTAGGTGTGTTAAACTGTCTTCATGCAGGGCTCTCTCAGCTGGTGAGAACACAGCAGGTTTGTCACAGCAACCCTGGGAGAAGATGCAGTCTTAAACTGTGAGCTCATGACACCCAAAGACGTGCGTCAAGTCACCTGGCAGAAAGAGACAACTGGGCCGAATGGAAATATGGCCACCTACAGCAAACGCGGTTCTTCATGTAACCCCACTTTTTCAGGGGAAGTGGAGTTGAAGAAGAGGACTGCAGAACTGCTCTATCGTTATCAGAGGAGTGTCAAGAGGAGATGAGTCCTGCTACAAGTGTCTGTTTAACGCCTATCCAGATGGACCTATCAGTGGAAGGACCTGTCTCAAAGTCAATGGTAAAATCTGATAACATAATGTACTGTAAATGATTGAACCCAGAACAACTTCTTCAGAACTTCAGGCAGCCATTTTAACAGATCATACATCGATGTCTTGCAACCATTCATCAAAATGAAATCATTTACTAAATCATGTAAATGGATTCATTGTGGTCTCACTGTGAACTGTGTCTCTTGTTGTTTTATAGAGCTGTATGGACCTCACTCCTCATCACACAAACCACACACAGTCACACCACTCTGTCCTGTTCTGCTACTGGACGACCTGTTCTATAGTTAACCTGGGAAGACACAGAAATCTAGAAAATTCTACAATGGCCAATGTCACCCATCTCAAATGGAACTGTCACTGTCACCATAACTTCCACGCTGGCAGCATTCCGTCTACCTGACAAAGACACCAGGGTTGGCTGTGTTGGTGTCAACTGTTCTCTGGAGGTGTCACCAAGAACGTATCCATGGTTATTCCAGCTAGAACTCAAGCTTCATTTCCTGTGAGAAATGGTTCTGTACATGCCTACAGTAACAATCAGCATGCTGGTGTCATTCTGAAGTACTGTCTCTGTATGTTCTGTGCTAGGTGTACCTGAGGTCACTGATGGTGACAGGATCAGTGGTAAAGTCCTTAATCTAATGACCACAACTAATCTCTGACACTTTTATCTGTGAATTGTACCATTCTCATCTTGTCATCTTTCACAGTTAAGCCAACAAGGATTGGTGGCAGTGATGGGTTCACTGTGTCTCATTGCTGTGTGCTGTGGAGCTGTGGTACTGTGCTGCAAACAGAGAAATAAAATGAGAAGGTAAGTTTTTACTGTTCAGATGACAAAGAGAAAATACTGTATTCATTTGACATTCTTTTTGGTAAGTTTGAAATCATCTTTAGCCCAAATCCCACAGCCAATGAGAGAGAACAGAAGAAACCATCAACACTCAACCTCAACATGATGATCCTGAAAATATTTGTATGATTTTAAGTAAAGCAGTGTTTGTACTTACTGTAGGTAAGAAATAGATTAAGAACATTGAATTGTTTTTCAGCATCAAATGTCCTCCCTGGAGAATATGTAACTAAATACCACAAAGCAGTTATATCACTACACTATTACAACAGATGATTTGACTCTTATCAGTATCATTGATGTTAATGTCTTTCAGGACCACAACAATATCCAGTACATTCTAATTGTATTAGTACACCTTATTGGCATCCTGGTAGAGTGATAGTCATGGTGACTACATACATGCAAATGAGTTGCATTTGTTGCATTGCTGCATTGTTGTTCCAGTAATGTTATTTGTATTTTTTAGGGATCCCCATTAGCTGCTACTCTTCCTGGGGTCCAAACATATTGAAGCACATACCATTACATATAAAACTAAAGACAAAACACTACATCATATAACATTATTACACTACTACATCTCTACAATACAACATGTGTAATACCACCATACAACAATATCAACAATGTATGCGTATGCATGTGTCTGTACCTTTGTGTGTCTCTTCACAGGACCCGTTGTTTCCATAAGGTGTATTTTTACTGCTTTAAAACATCTTGATTCTACTGGCTTGTATCAATTACCAGAGGTGGAATAGGGGT
>NW_019943865.1:0-34634 GCF_002910315.2 Salvelinus sp. IW2-2015
AAACCATCCCACGAGACCAAACTGAATCTCTTTCCGACAGATAAGCATCTAAACCAGGCCAGAACTTGTCTGTGCAGACCAATTTGGGTTTCCCATCTCTCCAAAAGAATGTGGTGATCGATTGTATCAAAGGCACAACTAAGGTCTAGGTGCACGAGGACAGATGCAGAGCCTCGGTCTGACGCCAATAAAAGGTAATTTGCCACTTCACAAGTGCAGTTCAGTGCTATTGATGGGGTCTTAAACCAGACTGAAACATTTCGTATACATTGTTTGTCTTCGGAAGATATTCAACAGCAATTTTGAGAGAATGGGAGATTCGATATAGGCCGATGGTTTTTTATATTTTGCTGGGTCAAGGTTTGGCTTTTTTCAAGAGAGGCTTTATTATGCGCACTTTTAGTGAGTTTTGGTACACATCGGTGGATAGAGAGCCGTTTATTAATGTTCAACATAGGAGGGCCAAGCACAGGAAGCAGTCTTTCAGTAGTTTAGTTGGAATAGGGTCCAGTATGCATCTTGAAGGTTTAGAGGCCATGATTATTTTATCATTGTGTCAAGAGATATAGTACTAAACACATGTGTCTCCCTTGATCCTAGGTCCTGGCAGAGTTGTGCAGAGCTCAGGACAACTCGAGGCTTTTGGAGGAATACGCAGATTTAAGAGTAGTCTGTAATTTGCTTTCTAATACCATGGATCTTTTCCTCAAAGAAGTTTCATGAATTTATCCCTGCTGAAGTGAAAGCCATCCTCTCTTGGGGAATGCTGCTTTTTAGTTAGCTTTGGCGACAGTATCAAAATACATTTTGGATTGTTCTTATTTTCCTCAATTAAGATGGAAAATAGGATGATCGAGAGCAGTAAGGGCTCTTTGCGATCATCTTTGTCACGTCACTGTCTTTCCGGCAGCTAGTCGAAGACTTCCCGTTTGGCGTGGCGCTATTTCCGTTCCAATTTTTCTGGTATTTTCTGTTTTACCAGGGAGCTAGTTTCTTATGATAAATGTTTTTTTTTTTAGGGGTGCGAACTGCATTTAGGGTATTGCGGCAAGGTTTAAATTGAGTTCCTCAGTTAGGGTGGTTTAACTGATTTTTGTAACTCTGATGTCCTTGGTAGGCGGAGGGAGTCTGGAAGGGGCATCTAGGAATTTTGGGCCTGTCCGATGAATATTATAGCACGACTTTTGATGATCCTTGTGGCAGCTTATTTGTTGCGATTGCAAACGTAATAAAATGGTGTCCGATAGTCCAGGATATGAGCAAAAACATTAGAATCCACAACATTTTATTCCATGGGAAAAACTAGGTTCCAGAGTATTGACTGTGGCAGTGAGTAGGTTGGAGACATGTTGGACAAAACCCACTGAGTCGATGATGGCTCCGAAAGCTTTTTGGAGTGGGTCTGTGGACTTTTCCATGTGAATTTAAAGTCACCAAAAATTAGAATATTATCTGCATGACTACAAGGTGCCGATAGGAAATTCAGAGAATGGGGCACCCTGTTCACAACGATGACATCAAGCAACATGGGTGCTCTGGGTGCTCTTGAACTCCTGGTGTCGGAGCTGGGTATCTCTACACACTCATCTCGTTCCTTACTGGGACCCAGAGCGTTGGACGGGTGCTCTGTAGGCAGGGTAGTCACAGTATGATTCCTATCAAGCTGCGAGTGTCAGGAATCACAGTGAGACATGCAGTTCCTGCTCACTAATCTTCTCATGCACCACGTGGTTTTGGGTTGTCATGGCTCGCAGAGGCAAACCCCCTGATCAACTGGGCTACGGGGTTCAATCTTGGGTTGGAGCCCGTTCTGCCATGCGCATTGCCTCAAGGCGGCGCAGCTCAACCCTGGAGTGGACGTCCTCGCCCTGCGAGCTTAGGTAAAGCCTCGGATTTCTCTTCCGTTTCCGCAGAGTAATCAGGACCTCCGGGATGTTTTCAAATAAGGTCCACATTCCCTTCGCATCAACCCTATGACTGAGACATTGACCAGACCATAGAAGGGTATAATTGAGACACTCCTGAAGGCAGGGATCATATCATCTTCTTCGCTCCCCTGTGCGCCGTGTATCGACTACCGGGGCCTTAATGACATCAAGGTTAACCAACCGTTACCTGCTACGCACTCCTCTCGGCTATCGAGCATTTCCAGGGGGCGACTGTATTCTCGAAGTTGGACCTTTGGAACGCCTATCCATCCTGGTTCGGATAAAGGGAAGGAGACGAATGGAAGTCAGCCTTTAACACAGGCTAGTTGGACTACAGTATTGGTTATGCCATTCCAGACTGACACATCCGCTTCCACCAGTGTTCCAGGGCTGGGTCATGATGTGTGCTCCGTGGACATGTTGAACCGGTTCATGTGTGTCTACCTTGACGACATCCTTTCGTCTTTAGCTGTTTGGTTCAGGAGCATGTTTTCCCCACGTCTGACGAAGTCCTCGCAGCACCTCCTGGAGAACAAATAGTTTGTCAAGGCTGAGAAGTGTGAGTTTTCATCGCTCCACTATCTCCTTTATGGGATATGTTAATCGCTGCCTGGAACATTCAGCTGGATGGCCAGACAAGGTGAGAATGTGGTGGAGTTGGCCCAACCAACATCCAGGTTAACCAGTTTGCCTGTCCAGGATTCTGCGCGGTCCCCAGTCTTGAAATAGGCTCATTCCTCTAATGCTAACCTGCCATTCGGGTTCCTGCTGGACCTGGCCTTCGACAAACGTTTTTGGTGGTCCACTATGGTTTTCCGATGCCTCCACATTCGTTGCAGCATGCACAGTGCTCTGAATAAGACTATGTGGCAAGCTCGAGCTGGCCTCTTCAACCCACTCTTCCCTGTTCCTCATGGTCCCATGTATCCCTGGACTTTGTCACTGGTCTCCCTCCATCTGATGGCAACACCACCATCCRTACGGTGGTGGATAGGTTTTCCAAAGCTGCCCATTTCATCCACCTTCCCAAGTTACCCTCAGCCAAGGAGACGGCCCAACTCATAGTACAGCATGTCTTCCAAATCCATGGACTTCCGATCAACATAGTCTCCGATCGTGGTCCTCAGTTCTCGTCCCGATTCTGGAAGGCGTTCTTCACYCTCATTGGGTCGTCGGCCAGCATGTCCTCCGGGTTTCCTCCTCAATCTAACGGCCAGTCGGASCGTACCARTCAGGAGCTGGACATGACTCTTYGGTGCCTMGTYTCGGCCAAACCCCCCACCTGGAGCCAGCTAATCGTGAGGTTGGAGTATACCCAGAACACCCTTCCCTGCTCGGCCACTGGTGTCTCGCCCTTCAAGTGATCCATGGGTTATCAGMCCCCGTTCTTCCCTGAGCAAGAGGAAGAGGTGAACATACCCTCAGTCCAGATGTTCGTCTGCCACTGTCGGCGTACCTGGAAGAGAGTGGACTGCCACCGAACCCCAGCTCCCCGCTATCGTCTCGGGCAGAGGGTATGGCTGTCTACTCGGGATCTGCCCCTCCGGGTGGAGTCCCGCAAACTTTCCCCCAGTTTCATCAGTCCTTTCCCTATCTCTAAAATCTGTGGCCCCTSTGCTGTTTGTCTTCTGTTGCCCTGGACCCTCYGTATCCATCCTACGTTTCATGTGTCGAAGATAATGCGTCTGGGTCTCATCCTGAATCATGAGACACATAGGCCACGTAGGCCAAGTTTTCAGACTGCTTAATACGAAGTAACTGATGCTTCCAAACCCTGTGGTGGGAGGGTGTATGTTTGTATCATGTGCCTTAGATAGGCTGCTTTAAACGTCATGCTTAAATGAAAAATGATCCTTTCAAGTCATGTTGTGAACTTAACCAAGGTATCTGCCTGGACCTACAAGGACAGTGAATCATTGTACCTGATAATTGTATCTGGACAATGTCTACTCAAAACTATTATCAGAGGAGGAATGGGCATGTGTAATATTGTATAATGATTGTGTTTCTGGGGAGTGTCATTCATGGATTCTGATTGCTGGAATAGAGATACTGCGGGTTTAACTGCCTGTACACAGTGGCAGAAGTTCCAAACATGTTCCACCCCCTTTGACTTCCAAAGATAAAACTGATGTGAATGGATTCCTTTTTCACTCCTCGTGAGAATGAAGGCCTATTGATCATCATTATTTCATAGAAATCAGGAAACAATGAATTTGAGTTCATGAGCAAAGAGAAAGGTACTTCTTACTTCAGTTAAAACTTTCCCTTATTTGTCCTTGTATGGAACAGAAGTGACAATATAGTGAAAATGCCCATCTGTGCACTGAACTGTATTTTCAGAATTAGGTGAAGACCTATCATTTCACGTGAAGACCTTTCTTGAGTGTTGTAAGCTGCCGATTTAGGGGAAAAGACTTAGGGTTCTCTGAACACTTCAAAGAATGTATTCTAGGCAGTTGTCTTGCAACAGCCCTTTTCCTGGAAGCTGGCTGGAGTTGTTTGCAAACACTTTACCTGAGTCAGATTTGCACATTGATAAGAGAATGTATAGAGCTTCAAGTACCAGGGCCTTTCAATGAGGTTTCATTTTCACTAGAGCCCACAAGGAGGAGGTTTGGTTGTTTCACTTACGTTTGCCTGTGTGTGTATGTGTATGTGTGTGTGTGTTGTGTGTGGTGTGTGTGTGGTGTGTGTGTGTGTGTGTGTGTGTGTGTGTGTGTGTGTGTGTGTGTGTGTGTGTGTGTGGTGTTATGTGGTGTGTGGTGTGTGTGTGTTGTGTGTGTGTGTGTGTGCGTGCGCGTCTCTCTCACTTCTCTTCTGACATGATAAATAAGCGAGGTATTACATCGTCTGCACTCTTCATGCCCGCAGAGCAGTGTTCTGGACATTGTTTTCTTTATTTTTTGCTCTGAGCCTAGTAAGTCTTAGTGGCTGAGCCTGCTTGACCAGAGGTACAGTAGATAGCATGTCCCCCAAATGACCTACTGTAGCCGGTCCACAATTCACCACAATGTACACACACACCACACACACACACACACACACCACACACACACACCACACAGACACAAACACACACTGCTTTCCAGCAAGCTGATATCGTCTTACCCCTCCCCCCACCAGAACTTCCATACAGTATTCAGTATAACAGTATAACATCCCTTTATACACAATGTACAGTGTCCTATTTGTCATTACAATGTACATAGAGTGTCCTATTTGTCATTACAATGTACACAGAGTGTCCTATTTGTCATTACAATGTACACAAAGTGTCCTATTCGTCATTACAATGTACACAGAGTGTCCTATTTGTCATTACAATGTACACCGTGTTCTGTGTCTTGATATACAGTATGTCATGTTGTGTCTCTACATGGGAAGGGATGTGGAGACTATACAGTCTGGCTCAGTAGGATGCGTTCCTGTGTATTTTCCCCAAGAAGAAGAAGAAAACCGTAGACTAGAATACGGTAGAATGGAATACAGTGGAATAGAATACATTAGAATATAATACATCAGAATAGAATACAGTAGAATAGAATACAGTAGGCTAGAATACATTAGAATAGAATAAGGTAGAATGGAATACAGTATAATATAATACAGTAGAATGGAATACAGTAGACTAGAATACCGTAGAATAGAATGCAGTAGTATGGAATACAGTAGAATGGAATACAGTAGAATAGAATACATTAGAATAGAATACAGTAGAATGGAATACAGTAGGCTAGAATACATTAGAATAGAATACATTAGAATGGAATACAGTAGACTAGAATACCATAGAATAGAATACAGTAGTATGGAATACAGTAGAATGGACCACAGTAGAATAGAATACAGTAGAATAGTGAGAATACTAGGCGTCAGGTAGCCTAGCGGTTAAGAGCATTGGGCCACTAACCGAAAGGTCAGTGGTTTGAATCCCCGAGCCGACTAGGTGCAAAAGTCTGTCGATGGGCCCTTGAGCAAGGTACTTAACCTTCATTGCGCCTGTAAGTCTGCTAAATGACAAAACATATAAATGTAGTAGAATAGATTACACAACAGGTGGGTCAAATCCTGAATGCTGATTGGTTAAATATGTTCTATTAAAATGCCTATTTACTCTGTTCCATCTGATTGTGTCACGATCGTGTGGAGAGACGGACCAAGGCGCAGCGGGATATGAATACATCTTCTTTTTATTTATGAAGATGATAGAACCGAAACGAAACACTTACACAAAAACAAAACAAACAAACGATCGTGAAGCTAAATAACGTAGTGCACACACACAGGCTACAAACGTTAAACATAGACAATTACCCACAAACATCTAAAGCCTATGGCTACCTAATATGTCTCCCAATCAGAGACAACAATAACCAGCTGTCTCTGATTGAGAACAAATCAGGCAACCATAGACTTTCCTAAACACCTACACTCAACCATAGACAATACTAGACACATACACTCCACACAAACCCATACACTAAAACCAAACCCCTTTACCATAATAAACACCAAAACACAAACATACCCCATGTCACACCCTGACCTAACTAAAAATAATAAAGAAAACAAAGAATACTAAGGCCAGGGCGTGACATAACCCCCCCTTAAGGTGAGAACTCCGGGCGCACCAGCACATAGTCTCATGGGAGGGTCTGGTGGGGCGTCCGTCCACGCGGCGGTCGGCACGGTCGCGGTACCCACCCCACATAGCTCACTACCGCCTTTGCCTAAACCCACTGGAATAAAGGGGCAGCAACGGACTAAGGGGAGTACGACTGGACAGGGGCAGCACCAGGATAAGGGACAGCACCAGGATAAGGGACGCACAAGATAAGGGACGCACCCAGGAAAAGGGGGCAGTAAAACAGGATAAGGGGCAGTTACCCAGGATAAGGGGCCAGTACCAGGAATAAGGGCACGCACGAGCTAAATGGCGGATCCTGGCTGGACGGCTTCTGGCGGATCCTGGCTGGACGGCTCTGGCGGATCCTGGCTGGACTGCTCTGGCGGATCCCTGGTAGCTGACTGGATCTGCGTCATGTCTGGCTGAACGAATCTGGCTGCTCATGGCTTGGCGTGTACAGATCTGGCTTGCTCTATGGTGGCTGACGGAGGCTGCTCATCTGCGACGATGTGCTCATGGCTGGCTGACGGATTCTGCTGTCCATGGGCTGGCTGACGGGATCGGCTGCTAATGGGCTTCCTCCCAGTGGCTGGCTGACGGATGGCTGCTCATGGCGGCTGACGGATCTGGCTGCTCCAGGCTGGCTGACGGATCTGGCTGCTCGATGAACTGCGACGGACTGGCTGACTGGCAGATCTGGCTGCTCATGCGGCTGGCTGACGGATTGGGCCTGTGGCTCATGGCTGGCTGACGGCATCTGGCTGCTCATGGTGGTGAGCTGCTCTATGCTGGAGTCTGGCTGCCATGGGCTCGGCTGACGGATTGGCTGCTCATGGCTGGCTGACGGATTGGCTGGCTCTGGCTTGGCTGACGGATCTGGCTGCAGGAATTCTTAAGCTGGCTGAGATCTGGCAGTCCTCGGTGCGGCCTGGGCAGATCCTCGTCTGTTGGCGGCTTCTCTGGCAGATCCTGTCTGGTTGGCGGCTCTTGGCAGCATCTGTCTGGTGGCGGCTCTGGCAGATCCTGTCTGGTTGGCGGCTCTGGCAGATCCTGTCGGTTGGTCGGCTGCTGGCAGATCCTGTCTGGTTGGCGGCTCTGGCAGAATCCTGTCTGGCTTGGCGGCTCTGGCAGATCCCTGCTGGTTGGCGGCTCTGGCGTCCTGTCTGGTTTGGCGGTCTGCGCAGATCCTGTCTGAACGATCGGCTCTAGCGGCTCTGACATGAACGATCGGGCGTCTGACGGCTCGGGATCAGACGGGCGGCTCTATGGCACTGGGCAGATCGGATGGCCTCAGATGGCGCTTGGGTGAGACGGATGGCTTCAGATGGCGCTGGGAGGAGAACGGATGCTCAGATTGGGCCCCCGCCTGGGGGAGACGGATGGCTCAGATGGCGCTGAGAGAACGGATGGCTCAAGAATGGCGCTGGAGAGACGGATGGCTCTAGATGGCGCTGGAAGAAGACGGATGGCCTCTGGCGGTCTGAGGCGGCATGTAGGCTGGTGCGTGGTGCCAGAACTGGGTGGTACCGGGCTGGGGAACACGCATCTCAGGGCTAGTGCGGGGAGCAGGAACAGGGCAGTAACTGGACCCTGGAAAGCACCATTAGGCCTAGTGCGTGGTGCCGGAACTGGTGGTACCGGAATGGGGACACACGCATCTCAGGGCTAGTGCGGGGAAATGCAGCAACAGTTATGCGCACAGGACTCTTGGGGACACACAGGAGGTTGGTGCGTGCGTGTAGGCAACTGGTGGTATGGCTGGAGACACATGCCACCATTGTAACGAGTGCCGTGGAGGCAGGAAACTAGGCTGGAGACACAACTGGAAGCCTGGTGGTGGTGTCTGGCATGGTGGAACAGGACTGGGGCGGGGAAGGTGGGCCGGAAATCCGGAACGTGCAGGCGTACTGGTCCCTGAGCACCGAGCTGCCAACCACCTGGTTGACTGCTCCCCGTCGCCCCGACCGCAGTGCGGGGAGCGTGGAATAGACCCGCACCGGGCTATGGTAGGGCGAACCGGGGCAGTACCATGCGCTACAGGCTGGTGCACATGTAGCACGGCCCGAGGAGATGTACTGGTGGCCAGATAAGGTAGAGCCGGCTTCATGGCAACTTGCTCAAATGCTTCATCCTAGCCCTACAGTGCGGGGAGGTGGAATAACCCGCAATGGGCTATGCACACGTAACAGGAGACACCAGTGCGCTCTACTGCGTAACACGTGTCTGCCGTATCCTGCTCTCCACGGTTTTAGCCTGGGAAGTGGGTCGCAGGTCTCGCTACCTGCCCTCGGCCCACTAACCCCACTCTCTAGCCCCCCCAAGAAATTTTTGGTAGTACTAGCGGCTCCAGCCCTTGCTCTCGTGCTGCTCCTCATACTCGCGCTCTCTGCTTTCGCTGGCCGTCAGCTAGCTTTGGGACGGCGATATTCTCCAGGTTGAGCCCAAGGTCCTTTCATCCAATATCTCCTCCCAGTCAAAGAATCCTTGATGCCTTGCTTCCTGTTGCCGCTTGTCACGCTTGTTGGATCCTTTGGGGTGGGTAATTCTGTCACGATCGTGTGGAGAGACGGACCAAGGCGCAGCGGGATATGAATACATCTTCTTTTTATTTATGAAGATGATAGAACACGAAACGAAACACTTACACAAACTATACAAAACAACAAACGATCGTGAAGCTAAATAACGTAGTGCACACACACAGGCTACAAACGTTAAACATAGACAATTACCCACAAACATCTAAAGCCTATGGCTACCTTAAATATGTCTCCAATCAGAGACAACAATAACCAGCTGTCTCTGATTGAGAACCAAATCAGGCAACCATAGACTTTCCTAAACACCTACACTCAACCATAGACAATACTAGACACATACACTCCACACAACCCATACACTAAAACCAACACCCTTTACCATAATAACACACAAAAACACAAACATACCCCATGTCACACCCCTGACCTAACTAAAATAATAAAGAAACAAAGAATACTAAGGCCAGGGCGTGACAGATTGTGCAATCCACTGTCTCATCAGCCCAGCCAGGCAATTTAGAAACTTGATCTCCACTATAAAAAGCATCTAGACATTATCTCACATTTCTTTTATACTAACATTTCGTTTTAAAAGCGGAGATTTTTGTATAAATGTCTCTCCGACATTTGTAAAATTGTTTCAATATTCAAATTCAATTCTCCAGCTGTCCAATAGTAATTAATGTGTAGGGAGTCGGGATGAGACAGAGAGTCAGGCAGCTTTTCTAAGCCAGTCGAAATCATGAATCAGTATCATTTTTTATGGAATATATACAAATAACTATCATTAGAAAACAGGTCAAACGAAATGAAGTGCAGCTAGTTTTCTTTCTTTTCCAGCTTCAGTTTGAAGTGATTGTGTTGTTGGCTCCTCTGACACAACAGTGTCCTGACCAGAGAGCACATTTTCTATGCCAGGCGAACCGCCACAGTTAACTTATTGTTTGGATGTATCCAAATAAATGTCACTAGAAACAGAAACATACATACAGAACTAAAATACTGAACGACTAGCAACCGAATACGTCTCTAGCAACCGAACTACCATCCGGCTTGGGTAGCAACCCTAGATTTCTGTTGGGACTATATCTTGTGGAAGGTGAAATAGTATGAATAAATTAATCAAATAAAGTTTTTCATTAAAATATTTTAATCATTATTTGAAAATGTTGGTAAACCCGCTCTATAAAAGTGATAATGTCATCGAAGCCGGTGTTTGGAGGATATATTGGTACAGTTTGCCTGCCCTTGACTTCGCCTCAGGCCTGACAACACCCGTGCCAATATATCCTCCAAAACACAGGCTTATCAGGCATTATCACTTAAATGAAATAGAACAGAATAGAATAGAATTCAATAGAAAATATACAGTAGATGTCAGAACTCCTACAATGATTCTAGTATGGTTTTAGAGCTACCACAGACCCTTGGGATGACGTGGTGAAACCTGCACTCAAGGCCCTTCTCCTGGCAGATGACTTACATGTTTATCCCTCGCTGTGTAAACCAGCACTGTGTGCTTCTCAGGATGTAGTAGCTGTCTTTTCTATTGTATTTAGTCTATTCATATACAGACACCACCCCTCACGCTTACCCCTCTTTCCCTCATAATGAAAGCTGAGGTTTTATCGAACACCCCACACAAACGACAGAGAGAGAGAGAGAGAGAGAGAGAGAGAGAGAGAGAGCAGAGAGAGAGAGAGAGGAGAGAGAGAGAGAGAGAGAGAGAGAGAGAGAGAGAGAGAGAGAGACGAGAGAGAGAGAGCGAGAGAGAGAGCGAGAGAGCGAGAGGCAAAAGAAGAGAGAGAGAAGAGAGAGAAGAGAGAGAGAGGAGAGAGAGGAGAGAGAGAGGAGAAGAGAGAGAGAGAGAGAGAGAGAGAGAGAGAGAGAGCAAAAGGAGCCAATCCTGCCTGGTGCCTTGCTTAGTCTGACTAAAATCCAAGTATTACTAACCCATTTGTGATGAAGTTAATAAGGAAAGGAAATGGAATGACTGCTGTGGGTTTCAGTGTTGTCATAGCCACCGTCCTAACCCAGGGGTCTCAACCATGTCACTTGCTCATAGTGATGCAGGGGGGCAGCCATGGTTTCCACTCTCAGAAAGGGAAAGAAACAGACAGAGAGCGAGAAAGAGCTGAACAAAGAGGAAGAGAAAGGGGGTGAGAGAGAGAGAGCATGAAAGAGAGAGAGAGCATGAAAGAGAGASAGRGAGAAAGAGAGAGAGAGAAAGAGCAGGAAAGAGAMAGCCCCCAGCTCTCATATCACACATTGAAATAGTTTTCAGGGGTCTCTTTCTGTTTCTAAAATGCTTTCAAAGAAATCTCTCTATAGCTCTGCCCCTTMGCCTGATTCTCTGTAAAGAAATGGAATTCATATGAAAACATTATTTCATGATGAGATAGCCATTATGCTGTAAATCATTATTTGGGTTGTGAGGTGTGAATTATGTGGTTTGAATGAACAGTTAATAATAAATAAATAAAATCTTAACAATGAATAGAAAAATGAGAGAGAATTATGTACCTCCTTAAAAGCTTATGAAGCTGGCCATTGCTCTGCTGAGTCTAGAGAGACTCAAGCACAAATTCCAACCCTGTGATTCAGTGGTTGGCAGGAAAATAGCTTTTTTTAGATAATTGTTCTCTTTCCTAATACTCAAATAAAACATGCTGGTTATCCGGGGTGGGAGACTCACACCCTACTCAAGAACAGTAAAGCTTCTCCTGATAAAGATTTCAACTCTAATATCACTTGGTCTATATATTACATTTCATGTTTGCTCTTACTGTAATATGTACTGTACACTGTAGATGGACCAGATACTGTCAGTAAATTGGTATGTATGGATCAATATTGGTGTGAACTGTCTCAATGACTTATAGGAAATGGGATGGGATTTCTGAATAGAGAATGAATGGRCTGATCTGAGTTRCCGATTGGTGTTGCCTCAATTGAGTGCTTTGCCTCTGAGTGTTTGCCTCACTGTGTCCCGTCATGGCTTTGTCAATATCCTGCCTCAGTTTCCAAATGCTATCAGATGTGTGACTGAGTAATATCACTAGTGTAAGATAGATAGGGAGGAAATTTAGACAGAGAAAGGGATATCAGTTGATGTAGATAGGTTGCTTAGTAGAGTGGAGCTGGGATGATTAGGTTATGTGAGGATGAGAGAGAGAGAGAGAGAGAGGAGAGGAAGAGAGGAGAGAGAGAAAGAGAGAGAGAGAGAGAGAGAGATGAGCAAACACACACACAGGGCTTGCCTCTTGCTCAAGGCAGGCTGTGACCGACATCTGAAGGGTTCCTGATAAGGCATGTGATGTCACAATTCTCAGAGACCACAATCAGTTCCTTGAATTGTTGCGAAGAGACTCACCCCCACCCTCTCTCTTTCATGCCATTCACCTCTCTCATTCTCTCATTCAAACGCGTGGTCTGGAATGGGGAAAAATAGCAAATCTATAAAATCCATTACAAAATACAATAAAGATCACTGTATCAAAGTAAACTACAAAATGCTTGTATTTTTGAAACGATTTAATTAAAAAATACATGTATTTTGAAATATAAGAGAAATACATTTGCAAGTAGCCAGCCGAAACGCAAACAACATTCTCAGTAACTAATGGTTACAGTAGTGTGTTCTTGCTATTGTAACGGTGTCGTCGGAAGAAGGTGAAGGACCAAAACGCGCGTGGTAGTGTTCGTCATGTTTAATAGAAACTGAACACTAAAAGCAAAAACAACAAAGTGACAACCGAAACAGCTCGCAGGGTGCAACCAAACTAAACCAGAAATTCAATCACCCCACACATAAATATGGAAAAACAGCTACCTAAGTATATGCTCCCAATCAGAGACAACGGATGACAGCTGCCTCTGATTGGGAACCACACCAGGCCAAACACATAGAAAACCAACAACATAGAAAAAAGAACATAGACTGCCCACCCTAGTCACACCCTGGCATAACCAAAATAGAGAATAAAAAACCTCTCTATAGCCAGGGCGTGACAGCTATGACTGTGATATGTTGTTTATCTATTTTAGTTGAATGTACTGACTGGAAGTCACTCTGGATAAGAGTATCTGCTACATGACCAAAATGTAAATGTAACATGTGAAAATTAAAATACCAAAATTAACTGCAAAGCACACTGGGTATTATTATCGGCCTTGATTCGGGCCAGAGCTCTTTAGAATAGCGCATTGCAATTGTTCATTTTTACATATAAATGTACATTTAGTTAATTTAGCAGATGGTCTTGTCACACCATAGTGCCATCAGACTTCTGATACCACTGCAGGTTGAAAGGAGGCCACAAAATGGGGAACTGCTATAAAAAATGGTATAAAAAAGTATTTTGACAATGCAAATTACAGCTCTCGAAAATATCTTGTTACAAAATACATTGGAGTGTAGTTCAGACCAGTGTAATACAGATTACAAAATACTCAGAAGTAATTGAAATACACATTTTAAATATATATAACAGAAATACTGCTCATTTCTGGCTGTGTCTGGCCATTCTAAATTCAGTGATGTTATCAGTGACAGTACTCTACGTGTGTGAATGTTGAAATCATAGTATTTTCAGTCTACCKCCATGAAAAAACAAGTKTACTACAGAACAATAGAGTAGTTACTGTAGAATGCTATAGTAAACTGTAGCATTGTAACGGAGATGCTGGGAGACGAGAAGCAGGTGCAAGGGGTGAGTTTAATAATACAAGAAACATGGAATGATACAAAACAAGAGTAGCATCTGGACATGAAGCACATAACCAATACTGCCTGGGGAATGGAAATAAGGGAGTGACAGATATAGGGAAGGTAATCAGTGAAATTATGGAGTCCAGGTGTGTCTCATGATGAGGCGCAGGTGCGCGTAATGACGGTGACAGGTGTGCGTAATGATGGTTGTCAGAGCCAGTGATTAGTAAACCGGCAATGTTGAACGCCGGAGAGGGAGAGCGGCAGTAGACGGGGGGAGGTAATCAGTATTGGCACTGTTCCAGCAGGTCTTCCGGGTTCATCTAACTGTGCTCCACTCGGCGTTTGAACGTCGCAGTTACTAATACTGTGCACATCATGAACGCAGACACTGTCACTATAATTAATTGCACTGCTACTCATGAGACACACCTTGATCCATATTCCTGATTAGTCCCCTCTATTGTACTCCTTATTCCATAACAGGAGCTATAGTTATGTTTTCATGTCGCCACGGCAGGGGGAAGAGCCGGGCGGTACGGACGGAGAAGGGAATCATGATGTGTTGGATCAGAAGCCTCCCGGAACAACCAGCCTGACGAACCTGCCAGTCCAGGTACTGAGCCAACCACAACGTGGGATCAGAGGGATCTGACGCAAAGGCGGGACCTCCTCGACATCAGGGAGGGTGGAGGGGAATTTTGGGGACATCCCGCGGAGGGAACGCCGAGAAGTGGAGATATGAGGAAGGTGAGACTGTAGTCTGCGTGAGCTGTAATTATAACACTGTGACCTCCGGAGAACCTTGAATGCCAACAAACGGGGGCTTCAGCTTCTTGCAGGTCAGGTGGAGTGGGAGGTTCCTGGTGGAGAGCAGTGCAAACAGGATGGAACCACAGCAGCCTCCACCTTTTCGGTGTATCCCGCTGCTCTTTGACGGTTGGGACAGTGCGCGGTCTCACGATGGCTGCACTCAACTTTTCTGTGCGCCCAGCAGGAGTTTCGGTCCTGACCACGGGGTCCACGAGCAGGGACGGCTGTAACCAGACACCTGGAAGAGTGTCAGCCCGGTGGGGAGTGATGTAACAATTTCCTGGGCGTGACTCGCCCAGGGATGGAATGGGCCCATCTCGCGGTCCGGACGGGTTCTCAGGATCCTACCCCAGCTTCGTTCACCTCTCATTGCACATTAGACTGAGCCTATAGCCGGAATTGGGGGCCATGGTCGGAGAGATGTTTCGGATAGGCGCATAATGCGGAAACCTGCTTGAACAGTTGCTTAGCGAACTGGAGAGCAGTATGGAGAGACCAGAGAAGGGATAAAATTACAGGATTTGGAGAATCTATACACAACACCAAATCGGTGTGAAAACCATAAGAAGGGGGGGGTCTGTGACAAATTCAATGGATAGAGAGACCAGGGATGCCTGATGCACGGGGGGAAGGAGTTTCTCTGTTGAGGCGTGCCGGGGGGATTTAGTTTGGGCACCACAGAAGGAGTTGACGTAGCGAATAACGTCCTGCACCAAGGTGGGCCACCATACTGTTTCGGAGAGGATTAAATCGTACGTTGATCGAGTCAGATCTGTGTGCGCCCAGACAGCAGCCGATCCCTTGTCCCTGTGGAACGTATATGCGTCAGAGGAGGGTAGAGGGTGCGGGTTCCTCTCAGAGCCTGGGAATGTACATCTATGTCCCGAACACAGGGGCTACGACTTGAGAGGGGACGGGAAAGGAGGTCTCTGGCATTCGGTGACAGTCCATGATTCCATCCTCGACCATGAGATGGTGGGGTTATGGCGTTGGAGCCATGGGAGGCCGAGGCAGATCTTGTGAGCTGGTGCACTAATTGATGAAAAAGGGAATGTTTCCGATGAATGGACTCCCCGTGAGAGTGTGGGATGGTTTGAGTCCTAGTGGCGATTATCAACGGCTTGAACGGAAAATGAAGGAGAGGCTATGAATGATGTTCAGGGAGGAGGAAGGGTCAATAACGAACCGAATGTCTGGTCAATCATCCGGAATGCACTAGCGTGTAGAAACAGTAAATGACGGTGTGCAAAAACACTACGTCGAAAAACTAATACTGTAACTGTAGTAAATACTGCAGTATTTAATTTATGTTTGTGCCACCATAAAGTGAGACCTACTGCAAGTGTAAGAATATTTGTGTTCACTACAGGTTATGAAAGAGCAGCTTGCTGAACTGTCTGTTCAACCCCAAGTCTACATACTATACTAATTACTTACTTACAGGTTATGGAAATGTGTATCCATTCGTATTTTCCATTAATTTCCTGAAGGAGAAACATCCACTTTATGTCAAAGACAATAAACAAAAACTTAAGTAAACAAGTAATCCAAAAAAAAATACCTACGTAACTACAGTCTGCAAAAACATAAGTAATTCTACAGTATATACCACAGATATTTACAACAGTATTTATACTATAGTTAATGTAATAAACGTATACTACAGCGAGTACTACAGTAAGTCACAAAAACATTACTGTTAGTCCATGTAGTATTTATACTCACAATACTATATTATTATCTATCAGTCGGTATATTACATATCTTTTACCAAAAAGCAGATTGATATATGTTCCGTCAATGGCCTCTTCTATGTAGTGCTACATTGACGAGATAAGGTCTGGTAATAATAGCCTATATAGGAAAGGGTTGCACTTGGACACAAACTATGTCTATGTATGCTATCTATCTGTAATTATCACACATCTAATTCATAGACTTGTATGCAGCCTGCAGGTGAAATGGCCAAACAGATGTCATCAGTTGGTGTTGAAATGGCAAACCAGATGACCAGTCTTCAGGGTGAAATGGTTAAAATGTCATTCTTAGGTGCCAATGGCTAAACCAGATGTTATCTTAGGTGAATGGCAAATAGATTACTCTTCGGGTGAAATGGCCAACGATGTTCATTCTCAGGTGAAATGGTCAATTCCTTCGTGTTGTCATTCTTATATCGATGTATCAGTCTTGTGTCATGCCTAATACAGATGTCGTTCATTTTTATGTGAAATTGTGCCTAAACTGTCTTTCATTTCTCGAGTAATGTTCATAGATGCTCATTCTTCATTGAATGTCTAAACAGTATGTATTCTGCAGGTAAATGCAACATGTTCAGTTTTGATAGAATCCTATATAACAATATAGTACTACTGTAGTTGTATTGTTTTTCGTCTTGGTGCACTCATGCTTCTAAGATATGAAGTATGTGCTCTTTGGGAGCATTTCTGCACGTAGAGATATGATAGTATGGCATGTTCGAGAGCATACTTCTCATTGATATGAATTATGCTAGTTACGAGATATTGCAGAGAAGATATGAGTTATGGCCATGTTCGAGCATCACTTCTGCACTAGAAGATATGAAGTTGGCCATGCCTCGAGAGCATCACATTCTGCTCTAGAAGATATGAAGTTATGGCCATGTTCGAGAGCATCACTCCTGTCGTCAGTGACAGTGACTGTGCAGAATCTTTTCTTTTTTTATCGAATTTTGCAACCCATGATGCATCAAACACAACAATGTCTCAACAAGGTCAGAGGTCATGAGTTGTTCAATGTCAAGTTCATGGATATCTGATTGTTACGGATACAGGTATCTGTGTGTGTTTTTTTTCTTCTTTCCCTCACAGGTGGCAATCATCAGTCACCAATCAGTCGCTAATCAGAAAGACACTGCTCCTTTTCTTTTACCCTATCAACCTTTCCCTTGGTTTAAAACCAGTCAGTTGTTTTCTCTGGAGCTCGATCTCTCTGTGGTTAATCTCTCTGTCTCAAACTTCTTTGTCTCTCTTTGTATGCAGAGATCTCTCTTTTTGGTTTTGTTCAAACATGTCACTTTGTCTGGAATTATGTGAGTATGTATTGTTGTGCTTCATGACTGTTTGTTTGATGGTGGGGAAAGGGGGTACAAAGACAAGTCGCCATGGGCATACATACCTGTCGGTAATATTGTCTACAGAACTAGGTAGAACTGGGCGACCACCGCTGTATTTTTAGTTAGTTAACTGTATTGAAGTAGGCTAGACTAACTTAGGGTTTTTTGGATATTGTTTTCTTTCCTTGGTCAGCTCAGCCCTTTCCGCCCCTTACGCGTGTTTAAAATAAAGAGTGTTTGACGGTAGATTTAAGTTTGTGGTTTTTCGTTCTCACTGTTACATTTCACTATTATGATTGCATGAGTTATGTTACGGGTCTCGTTTCCTCCCTAGACTGCAGGGCAAAGGGATTCGTAAACATGATCGTTACTAGAGTAATTTCTAAGAAAGCAGTCGCCAACAGGAAGAACACACTTAACACTTTATCAGAAAAATCACTATGAGGCAAAGGTATTAAACACCATCTAGTCCTTTTTCCTGGATTTAACTGGATAGTCATTGAGATTTGAATCTCTATTACACCAATGTCATGGAGAAGGTCCAGTTAGTGAGAACAACCACCAGTATGGTGTCTATATTAGGATAGAAGTCCTGCTGAGATGAGGCTTTCCTAATAGAACCCGTACACATTCATTTGACTTGCTGATGGAAGGACATGATAATTTCCCTCACTGTGGAATACATCCAGTAAGAAGCTGCAGTTTCAACATGAAACAGACCCAACCACAGCCATCCCATACACCCACACACCATACCAACAAACACACTTCCACCTACACACATACACAAACACATACAGTGTACACCACACCTGAAGTCCACTTCCCAGTAGGGTGCTATTGCAGCAAAATACAGTTGTTAGTAGTAAAACGTGTCAGACCACAGTTCAGCCTAGAGGGGGGTATGTAAATGTATCAGAAATCTCATGATTCCACACAGATTAGTCATTGAAGAATTTCAGTATGTGTCAGAAGTGCAGCACTGTGAACTTCCTCTGACAATTAAATATGCAAAATGGGGTGTCCATTTTGGTCTGTTGTCTTGTTGGACTGAAATACGATCAGGCGTTTCACTATGCATTACAATGAACAGTAGGGAGTTCAGTTTATTATTAATGTTCCAGTACTCAAGAAGACTCTGTACTGTTGACTTTGACCAATGTATGAGAATAGAAGGGAGGAGTAATATTTATTCATCCAGTCATTAGTATATACTGCTGTGGTGATGGGAAATGAAGGCATGATGATTCCATCCTGGGCTGACTGTCAGCATGTTGTGACGCATTATTTTAGGAAAAGCAGCACAAAGTGACACACACATTGAGCTGGGCGGCTTGTGAGTCAATAAGGTCTGGAACAGAGGATCAGAGAGACACTTTGTTCATTGCAGAACGTCTTCATGCTGTACATTGACCCTGATGAAGACAGCTTGCTGTTGAAACGTTGGATAATAAAGTATTGCTTCGGTGCTTCTAGAGTATGCAGCTTTTACTAGTCTTTTGAAACATTCTGCATACATTATCTTGTATACCAAATGTACCGTTCCACTTTTTGTAAATAAATTTTTTCCATAAGGTACAATAATGTCATAGGTTATCTTTGTGATGAAATGTACTGTTACTTCTTGTTCATTAAATATTTCCTTAATATTGATACTATTGTATGACCAAACATACTGTTACAACTTTTGTTACTGTTTCCATGAACATACATTTCTGAATACATATATAGTGTGATAAATCTTTACAGTCTTTACGGAGTGATTGACATTTAAAGGAATGTTCACGCTTAGCCGAGACTGCATTCACGGTTTGTTCCAGAAACAGACGTGAGTCAGCACAGATAGACGATAGTTAGAGACTGTGTTCAGGTTTGTTCAGAAACAGACGTGAGGAGTCAGCAAGACAGACGATAGTTAGAGACTGTGTTCACGGTTTGTTCCAGATAGACGATAGTTAGAGACTGTGTTCACGGTTTGTTCAGAAACAGACGTGAGGAGTCAGCACAGACAGACGATAGTATAGACTGTGTTCACGTTTTGTTCCAGATAGACGATAGCTCCAGTAAACCCTCCAGGTTAGCTGATTATAGGGTGCCATGTAAAGTTCATACTCTCTTGACTATGGTCATTCTTGGTTTCACACGCAACACAGGCTTGTGCCGTACAGGTCCCAGGGTCTACTGGCGGGCGGTGTGGTGAAACGTCCTGGAACTGTTACAAGTAGTGGCGTGTTCTGAGAAACAGGAAGTGTCTGTTCTGTTGACCTACCAGTAAACCTACTGGAACAGTGAGCGAAATAGGAGTTCCACTGCACGTGTAAATCACCACTTCCCTCTGAAAATGCATTTCCCCAAAGGGTTTGGTGACAACTTGATACTCAATTGCCCAATGTTCTCACTAGAAGAGAATTTAATATTTTTTCATTGTTTCCAGTGGCAGCATGTGACAAACATGTGAAGTCATACTTACTGACTTCAACACAATGATCTATGTAGGTCGGCATCTGGAAATGAGATGAAACCCTTATTGACACTACTATGTGTGATTAAATATGAGATGACACCATTTTGACAGTACTATGTGTCATTAATGGCATCGATGGAGAGAGGGGGCAAGAGAGGGGAGGAGAGAGCGAAAAGAGAGAGGGCAGAAAAGAGAGAAGCGGGACGAAGAGAAGGGGAGGAGAGAAGACGAGAGGAGGGGGGAGAGAGAGGACGGAGAGAGAGAAGGACAGAGAGAGGGGCAGAGAGAGGGACGAGAGAGAGAGGAGGGCAGCAGAGAGAGACGAGAGAGAGAGGAGGGAAGAGGAGAGAGAAGAGAAGAGAGGACAGAAGAGAGGCCACATATCATGAGAAAACAAAAAGATAATTACTTGACACATTGGAAAGAATTACCAAAAAAACTGACCAAACTAGAATGCTGTTTGGCGCTAAGCAGAGAGTACACAGTGGCAGAATATCTGACCACTGTGACTGACCCAAGATTAAGGAAAGATTTGACTATGTACAGACTCATTGAGCATAGCGTTGCTATTGAAAGAGGCCGCTGTAGGCAGACCTGGCTCTCAAGAGAAGACAGGCAACGTGCACACTGCCCCATTTTGATAAACTCCCATATCTATTGGGTGAAATGCCACAGTATGCCATCACAGTAGCAAGATTTGTGACCTGTTGCCACAAGAAAAGGGCAACCAGTGAAGAACAAACACATATTTATGTTGATTTATTTTCCCTTTTGTACTTCTATTTTTCCTATTTGCACGTTACACCATTGTRTATAKRGATAATATGACATATCTATTCCTATTCCTGTGGAACGTTTGTCAGTGTCATGTTCACTGTTCATTTTATATATTTTATTTCACTTTAGTTTATCTATTTCACTTGCTTTGGCAATGTTAACATGTGTTTCCCATGCCAATAAAGCCTTTAGAGAGAGAGAGAGAGCAAAAGCCAAAGCCAATAACAGAGCCATGGGCAGAGGAGCGAGACACACAGAAAGAGAGAGCTTGTGAGGGGCAGCCAGTCTGTATTTAAGTTTCCTTCCTCAGAATCTTCATATACTAAACACACTGTATGAGTCAGCCCAGTAAAAGTGGGTCTGTGTGCGTGTGTCCTGTCCTTCAGTGACCTGTGAGCTCATTCCTGTAAACTGTGGCCACTCTGCTCCACCGAGTTAGAAACCATATTCAACAAGGCAAGTATTCAACACGTATCAGGTCCCGTCTGTCGTCCCTTTTGCATTCTCTGTGATTTGTTACCAAGCAGCATTTTGGGTCATCTTTTTTTCTCCACACAGAACTATCACTGTGTTCCACTTGCTATGAGTCAGTTTAGTGCGTGTGAATGCCGGTCCTGGTCCAGTGGAGAGTCGTTTTAAAATGTGCATTTTTTACACCTTTATTTTGTCAGTGTATTATAGTACTAATGATTGAGAATTCAGAGAGACCAGGGGGCAAAAGAGAGATAACTAGAAGTAATTGAAATACCACTTTTAATATATATAACAGAAATACTGCTCATTTCTGGCTGTGTCTGGCCATTCTAATTCGTGATGTTATCAGTGACAGTACTCTACGTGTGTGAATGTTGAAATCATAGTATTTTCAGTCTACCCCATGAAAAACAAGTTTACTCCAGAACAATAGAGTAGTTACTGTAGAATGCTATAGTAACTGTAGCATGTAACGGAGATGCTGGGAGACGAGAAGCAGGTGCAAGGGTGAGTTTAATAATACAAAGAAACATGGAATGATACAAACAAGAGTAGCATCTGGACATGAA
Organism: Salvelinus sp. IW2-2015; assembly: GCF_002910315.2. Lineage (NCBI taxonomy): Eukaryota > Metazoa > Chordata > Actinopteri > Salmoniformes > Salmonidae > Salvelinus > Salvelinus sp. IW2-2015. Next base: position 22,001 of record NW_019943865.1, read on the forward strand.
GCACATAACCAATACTGCCTGGGGAATGGAAATAAGGGAGTGACAGATCTGGGGAAGGTAATCAGTGAAATTATTGGATAATTTCGCAGCGTAATGACGGTGACAGGTGTGTGTAATGATGGTTGTCAGAGCCAGTGATTAGTAACCGGCAATGTTGAACGCCGAGAGGGAGAGCGGCAGTAGACGGGGAGGTAATCAGTATTGCACTGTTCCAGCAGGTCTTCCGGGTTTCATAACTGCCGCTCCCCCTCTCCGGCATTTGGTCGTGCCAGTTATTAATCACTGGCTCTGACAACCATCATTCGCACACCTGTCACCATCATTACTTGCACCTGCACCTCCATCATGAGACAACACCTGGACTCCATCATTTCACTGATTACCTCCCCTATATCTGTCACTCTCTTATTTCCATAAAAGGCAGAATAGGTTATGTGTTTCATGTCCAGCCACGGCCAGGGGGAGGAGCCGGGCCGTCCGGACGGCGAAGGTGGAAATCATGGATATGTTGGATCCAGACGTCCTCCACCGAACCCAACACCGCTCCTCTGGACCGTACCCCTCCAGTCCACCAGGTACTGAAGCCAACCCACAACGTCGGGAGTCCAGTAGGGATCTGACGGCATAGGCGGACCTCCCTCAACATCCAGGGGAGGTGGAGGGGTGTTATTGGGGACATCCTCAAGCCAGGAGACCAGGAACCACTGGCCTGAGAGGGAGATATGAAAGAGGAGGTGAGATACGTAGTCACTGGGGTAGCTGTAATCTATACATCACCTCGTTGACCCTCCGGAGAACTTGAAATGGCCCCACAAACCGGGGGGTCAGCTTCTTGCAGAGCAGGTGGAGTGGGGTTCCTGGTGGAGAGCCAGTGCAACATATCAGGATGGAACACAGCAGCCTCCCTTCGGTGTCAAATCCGCCTGCTCCTCTGACGGTGGACAGTGTGCTGGAGTCTCACGTGGGCATCACTCACACTTCTTCTGTGCGCCCACCGCAGAGGCTTCGGTCTGACCCGGGGTCCACGAAGCCAGGGCCGGCTGATAACCCAGAACCACGCTGGAAGAGTGTCAGCCCGGTGGAGGAGTGATGTAACGAATTCTGGCGTACTCCGCCCAGGGATGGAATCGGGCCCACTCCCCCTGCCGGTCCTGTCAGTGGCTTCTCAGGAACCTCCCCAGCTCTGGTTCAACCTCTCCACCTGCCCATTAGACTGAGGCCTATAGCGGAATTGGGGGCATGGTCGGAGACGATGTCCTTCGGATAGGCCATAATGCCGGAAGACCTGCTGGAACAGTGCCTTAGCGAACTGGAGAGCAGTATGGAGACCAGAGAAAGGGATAAAATTACAAGGATTTGGAGAATCTATCACAACCACCAAATAGGTGTGAAACCATAAGAAGGGGGGGGGTCTGTGCACAAATCAATGATAGATGAGACCAGGGATGCTGATGCACGGGAAGGGGAAGGAGTTTCTCTGTTGGAGCGTGCCGGGGGATTTAGTTTGGGCACCACAGAACAGGAGTTGACGTAGCGAAATAACGTCCTGCACCAAGGTGGGCCACCAATACGTTTCGGAGAGAGATTAAATAGTACGGTTGATCCCTGGATGTCCGCGACGACATCTGTGTTGGCCCAGATCAGCAGCCGATCCCTTGTCCCCTGTGGAACGTAATGCGCTCAGGAGACAGGTAGAGGGTGCGGGTTTCCCTCTCCAGAACTGGCGAATGTCCACATCTATGTCCCAGACAACAGGGCTAACGACTTGAGAGGGGACGGGAAAGCAGTCCTCTGGCATTCGGGTGACCAGTCCATGATTCGCACCTCGCAGAGATGGTGGGGTTATGGCGTTGGAGCCATGGAGCCGAGCTGATCTTGTGAGCTGGTGCACTAATGATAAAAGGGAATGTTTTCCTGATGAATGGACTCCCGGTGAGAGTGTGGATGTTCCGAGTCCTAGTGGCCGATTATCAACGGCTTGAACCGGAAAATGAGAGGAGAGCCGGTATGAGATGATGTTCAGGGAGAGGCAAAGGTCTGGTCCAATAAAGACACCGAATGGTCTGGTCAATGCACGGAATCCACTAGCGCTGGTAGAAACATACATGAGGTGTCTGCAAAAACCTACAGTCCGAAAAAACAATACACTTCTGTAACGTAGTAAATACTGCAGTATTTAATTTTTGCATAGTTTTGTGCACCCATAAGAGAGAAACCTACATGGCAAGTGTAGACCATATTTGTGTTCACTACAGGTTAATAGAAAAGAGGCAGAAGCTCTGAACTGTCTGTTCAAACCCAGTCCTACTACCTACCTACCTAATTACTTTACTTACAGGTTATGGAAAATGTGTTCTATATCGTATTTTTCCATTAGAATTTCCTGAAGGAAGACATCCACTTCTATGTCAAAGACAAATACAAACAAAAACACTCATAGTAAATACTACGTAATGTCCACAAAAAACAAAATACTACAGTACACTACAGTCTGCAAAAAACACTACAGTAATTCTCACAGTATAATACACAGATATTTTACAACAGTATTTATACTATAGTAACTGTATCCAACAGTATACTACAGCGAGTACTACAGTAAAGTCCACAAAAACACTACTGTGAGTACTGTAGTATTTATACCATAACATACTATAGTATTTCTTCATGTCGGTATATCTCACATATCTTCTTATCCAGAAAAAGCAGATTTGATATCTATGTTTACGTCCCAAGTGGCACCCTATTCTCTATGTAGTGCACTACATTTGACCGAGACCCATAGGGCTCTGGTCAAAAGTAATGCACTATATAAGGAATAGGTGCCACTTGGCACACAAACTATGTCTATGTATGCTATCTATTCCTGTAATTACCTCACCACTCTAATCATGACATTATGATGCAGCTCAGGTGAAATGGCCAAACAGATGTCTCATGTCTTCGGGTGAAATGGCCAAACAGATGACTCAGTCTTCAGGTGAAATGGCAAACCAGATGTCTCATTCTCAGGTGAAATGGCCAAACAGATGTCTCATTCTTCAGGTGAAATGGCAAACAGATGTCTCAGTCTTCGGGTGAAATGGCCAAACAGATGTCTCATTCTTCAGGTGAAATGGCCAAACAGATGATCAGTCTTCGGGTGAAATGGCCAAACAGATGACTCCGTTTCAGGTGAAATGGCCAAACAGATGTCTCATTCTTCAGGTGAAATGGCCAAACAGATGTCTCATTCTTCAGGTGAAATGGTCAACAGATGCCCTCATTCTTCAGGTGAAATGGCCAAACAGATGTCTCATTCTTCAGGTGAAATGGCCAAACAGATGTCTCAGTCTTTGATCAGAAACCTATATAACCAAAATAGTACTACTGTAAGTGCATGTTCTTATGAAGTATTGGATGTGCACTCATGCTCTAGAAGATATGAAGTTATGGCCATGTTCGAGAGCATCACTTCTGCACTAGAAGATATGAAGTTATGGCCATGTTCGAGAGCATCACTTCTGCACTAGAAGATATGAAGTTATGGCCATGTTCGAGAGCATCACTTCTGCACGAGAGATATGAAGTTATGGCCATGTTCGAGAGCATCACTTCTGCACTAGAAGATATGAAGTTATGGCCATGCTCGAGAGCATCACTTCTGCTCTAGAAGATATAGAGTTATGGCCATGTTCGAGAGCATCACTCCTGCTCGGTCAGTGATCAGTGACTGTGCAGAATCTTTTCTTTTTTTATCGAATTTTGCAACCCCAGATGCTATCAAACACAACCAATGTCTCACAAACCAAGGTCAAAGGTCATGAGTTGTTCAATGTCAAGTTCATGGATATCTGATTGTTACGGATACAGGTATCGCTGTGTGTGTATTTTTTTTCTTCTCCTTCTCCCTCACCAGGTGGCAATCATCAGTCACCAATCAGTCGCTAATCAGAAGCACCTGCTCCTTTTCTTTTACCCTATACATCCCCTTTCCCTTGGTTTAAAACACCAGTCAGTTGTTTTTCTGGAGCTCGATCTCTCTGTGGTTCAATCTCTCTGTCTCAAACTCTCTTTGTCTCTCTTTGTATGCAGAGATCTTCTTTTGGTTTTTGTTCAAACATGTCACATTGGTCTGGAATTATGTGAGTATGTATTGTTGTGCTTCATGACTGTTTGTTTTGATGGTGGGGAAAGGGGGTACCAAGACAAGTCCCCCATGGGCATACACTACCTGTCGGTAAATATTGTCTACAGAACACTAGGTAGAACTGGGCTGACCACCCGCTGTATTTTTAGTTAGTTAACTGTATTGAAGTAGGCTAGCTTAACTTAGGGTGTTTTTTGGATATTTGTTTCTTTCCTTGGGTCCAGCTCAGCCCTTTTTCCGCCCCCTTTCCGCGTGTTTAAAAATAAACCATGAGTGTTTGACGGTAGATTTAAGTTTGTGGTTTTTCGTTCTCACTGTTACATTTTCACTATTATGATTTGCATGAGTTATGTTACGGGTCTCGTTTCCATCCCCCTAGACTGCAGGGCCAAAGGGATTCGTAACACTGATCGTTACTAGTATTTCTAAAGAAAGCAGTCGCAACAGGAAGAACACACTTAACAGTCCATTTTATATCAGAAACTCACTATGGAGGCAAAGGTATTACATCACACATCTAGTCCTTTTTCCTGGATTTAACTGGATAGTCATTGAGATTTGAATCTCTATTACACAATGTCATGGAGAAGGTCCAGTTAGTGAGAACAACCACCAGTATGGTGTCTATATTAGGATAGAAGTCCTGCTGAGATGAGGCTTCCTAATATGGACACCGTACACACATTTCATTGACTTGCTGATGGTAAGGGACATGATACATTTCCCCTCACTGTGGAATACATACGCAGTAAAGAAGCTGCAGTTTCAACAATGAAACAGACACACAACCACAGCCACCCCCCCATACACCCCACACCCATACCAACACATACACACTTCCACCTACATCATACACAACCAGACATACAGTGTACACCACACCTGCAGTCCACTTCCCAGTAGGGTGCTATTGCAAGCAGAGTACAGTTGTTAGTAGTAAAACGTGTCAGACCACAGGTTGCAGCACTAGAGGGGGGCTGTACTGTAAATGTATCAGAAATACTCAGATTCCCACCCAGATTAGTCATTGAAGAATTTCAGTATGTGTCAGAAGTGCAGCACTGTGAACTTCCTCTGACAATTAAATAATGCAATAATGGGGTGTCCCATTTTGGTCGTTGTCTTGTTGGACTGAACATAAACGATCAGGCGTTTCACTATGCATTACAATGAACAAGTAAGGGAGTTCATGTTTACTTATTAATGTTCCCAGTAACTCACAGAAGACTCTGTACTGTTGACTTTGACCAATGTATGAGAATAGAAGGGAGGAGTAATATTTATTCATCCAGTCATTAGTATATACTGCTGTGTGGATGATGGGAAATGAAGGCATGATGATCCATCCCTCTGGGCTGACTGTCAGCATGTTTGTGACGCATATCTTTTAGGAAAAGCAGCACAAAGTGACACACACATTGACGCTGGGCCGGCTCTGTGAGTCAATAAGGTCCTGGAAACAGAGATCAGAGAGACACCCTTTGTTCATTGCAGAACGTCCTTCATGCTGTACATTGACCCTGATGAAGACAGCTTGCTGTTGAAACGTTGGATAATAAAAGTATTGCTTCGGTGCTTCTAGAGTATGCAGCTTTTACTAGTCTTTTGAAACATTCTGCATACATTATCTTGTATAACCAAATGTACGTTCCACTTTTTGTAAATAATATTTTTTCCTTAAGGTACAATAATGTCATACGTTATCTTTTGTGATGAAATGTACTGTTCCACTTCTTGTTCATTACATATTTCCTTAATTATGATACATTACTTGTATGACCAAACATACTGTTACAACTTTTGTTACTGTTTCCATGACAATACATTTCTGAGATACATTATATAGTGTGATCAATCTTTACAGTCTTTACGGAGTGATTGACATTTAAAGGTAATGTTCACGGCTTTAGCCGAGACTGCATCACGGTTTGTTCCAGAAACAGACGTGAGAGTCAGCACAGATAGACGATAGTTAGAGACTGTGTTCACGGTTTGTTCCAGATAGACGACGTTAGAGACTGTGTCAGGTTTGTTCAGATAGACGATAGTTAGAGACTGTGTTCACGGTTTGTTCCAGAAACAGAGGTGAGAGCAGCACAGATAGACGATAGTTAGGACTGTTTCACGGTTTTGTTCAGAACAGGGTGAGGAGTCAGCACAGATAGACGATAGTTAGAGACTGTGTTCACGTTTGTTCCAGTAGACGAATTAGGACTGGTTCACGGTTTCCAGAACAGACGTGAGGAGTCAGCACAGACAGACGATAGTTAGAGACTGTGTCACGGTTTGTTCCAGAAACAGACGTAGAGTCAGCAAGACAGACGATAGGTTAGAGACTGTTTCACGGTTTTGTTCCAGATAGACGTAGTTAGAGACTGTGTTTCACGGTTGTTCCAGATAGACGATAGTTAGAGACTGTGTTTCACGGTTTGGTTCCAGATAGACGATAGTTAGAGACGTGTTCACGGTTTGTTCCAGAACAGGGTGGAGTCACACAGACAGCGATAGTTAGGCTGTGTTCAGTTTGTTGCAGAAACGTGTTAGAGACTGTGCACGGTTTGTTCCAGAACAACTAGATCAGCAGAATAGTTGAGACTGTGTTCACGGTTTTTTCCAGAAACAGACGTGAGGAGTCAGCACAGACAGACGATAGTTAGAGACTGTGTTCACGGTTGTTCCAGATAGACGATAGCTCCAGTAACAACCTCCAGGTTAGCTGATTATAGGTGCCATGTAAAGTTCATATCTCTTGACTATGGTCATCTTGGTTTGACACGCAACACAAGGCTTGTGCCGTACAGGCCCAGGGTCTACTGGCGGGCGGTGTGGTGAAACGTCCTGGAACTGTTACAAGTATGGCGGTGTTCTGAGAAACAGGAAGTGTCTGTTCTGTTGACCTACCAGTAAACCTACTGGAACCAGTGAGCAGAAATAGAGTTCACCTGCACGTGTACAATCACCACTTCCCTCTGAAAAATGCATTTCCCCAAAGGGTTTGGTGACAACTTGATACTCAATGCCCCAATGTTCTCACTAGAAGAGAATTTAATATTTTTTCATTGTTTTCCAGTGGCAGCATGTGACAAACATGTGAAGTCATACTTACTGTAACTTCAACACAATGATCTATTGTAGGTCGGCATCTGGAAATGAGATGAAACCCTTATTGACACTACTATGTGTGATTAAATATGAGATGAAACCATTATTGACAGTATAGTGTCATTAATGGCATCGATGGAGAGAGGGGGGCAGAGAGAGGGACAGAGAGAGCAGGAAAAGAGAAGAGGGACAGACAGATGACAGAGAAAGCGGGACAGAGAGAGGAGGGGCAGAGAAAAGGAAGAGAGGAGGGGCAGAGAGAGGGACAGAGAGGAAGCAGAAGAGACAGAGAGAGAGGAGGGGCAGAGAGAGAGGAGAGAGAGAGGAAGGGGCAGAGAGAGAGACAGAGAGAGAGGAGGGAAGAGAGAGAGCGAAGAGAGGAAGGGACAGAGAGAGGACACAACCATATCATGGAAAACAAAAAGATAATTACTTGACACATTGGAAAGAATTACCAAAAAAACTGACCAAACTAGAATGCTGTTTGGCGCTAAGCAGAGAGTACACAGTGGCAGAATATCTGACCACTGTGACTGACCCAAGATTAAGGAAAGATTTGACTATGTACAGACTCATTGAGCATAGCGTTGCTATTGAAAGAGGCCGCTGTAGGCAGACCTGGCTCTCAAGAGAAGACAGGCAACGTGCACACTGCCCCATTTTGATAAACTCCCATATCTATTGGGTGAAATGCCACAGTATGCCATCACAGTAGCAAGATTTGTGACCTGTTGCCACAAAAAGGGCAACCAGTGAAGAACAACACATATTTATGTTGATTTATTTTCCCTTTTGTACTTCTATTTTTCCTATTTGCACGTTACACACCATTGTATATATGGATAATATGACATATCTATTCCTATTCCTGTGGAACGTTTGTCAGTGTCATGTTCACTGTTCATTTTATATATTTTATTTCACTTTAGTTTATCTATTTCACTTGCTTTGGCAATGTTAACATGTGTTTCCCATGCCAATAAAGCCCTTTAGAGAGAGAGAGCCAAAGCCAAAGCCAATAACAGAGCCTGGGCAGAGGAGCGAGACACACAGAAAGAGAGAGCTTGTGAGGGGCAGCCAGTCTGTATTTAAGTTTCCTTCCTCAGAATCTTCATATACTAAACACACTGTATGAGTCAGCCCAGTAAAAGTGGGTCTGTGTGCGTGTGTCCTGTCCTTCAGTGACCTGTGAGCTCATTCCTGTAAACTGTGGCCACTCTGCTCCACCGAGTTAGAAACCATATTCAACAAGGCAAATATTCAACACGTATCAGGTCCCGTCTGTCGTCCCTTTTGCATTCTCTGTGATTTGTTACCAAGCAGCATTTTGGGTCATCTTTTTTTCTCCACACAGAACTATCACTGTGTTCCACTTGCTATGAGTCAGTTTAGTGCGTGTGAATGCCGGTCCTGGTCCAGTGGAGAGTCGTTTTAAAATGTGCATTTTTTACACCTTTATTTTGTCAGTGTATTATAGTACTAATGATTGAGAATTCAGAGAGACCAGGGGGATATGTGGGGGTCGTTTTACAAAACTGCCATATTTAGTTTATTTTGAGGCTAAGAAAGACTGCAGCGTTTTTTTAATATCTGTAAATGTTGGCAAATCTTACATAATCTATCTCTGCTAAGAGGCATTGTAATTTTTTCCATCAACAATTCCTGGAACTGAGAAGCCTTGCCTCTTGGAATTCTCCTTTTAAACAGACAAGCGTTTACAGGATTTTCGCCCACAATCACAGTGTTCCATAGCAACAAGTGTGAACGCCGGGAACCCTTACTTTTCCATTTCATTTGCCTTGTGTATTTTCTGAAATGGTATGCAGGGGTTCTAGCATCACACGTGAAATGGTTACTCCTCCATTCATATCATGAGGAGTCTATCCATTAAACTGTGTGCAAGCTTACATCTAAAAATGACAGTCAAAATAATATGAACTATAATATGGACTAAGCAGCTCAAATGCATTCTATAAGTGCACTGGCAAAATGAGTCCAGAATGTGTAGGATAGTAGACGTATGAACTGCTGTAGCCAAAAAGAACGGACAAAAGCTTTAACTCATAGTTAAAGCAAAGGAACAGATCAGATCTAATCTCATTTATATTTGACCTCATTTATTACAGCTGGAGGAGAAGGAGAGCATTCCGTTTTCTTCCTTCCCTGCATGTGTCAGGAACAGCAACCTTTTGCTGTTATTAGGTGTCATTTCAGTCTGTGTTTACGGCGTTACGTGAGTGTTTGAGCGTGTGCTGAGACATGCCTTTGAGGCCGTTTGAGCTCTTCGTCAGAACATGCTACGGTACAGTATGTACAGTATCAGATTGTTCCCTTCTGGCCAACCCCGTTTCCATGGAAGCAGCAGCTGGGCTGACTTTGGAGTACATTCAGTCCGCGCCGTGTGGTTTCCTGGTTTCCTCTGACGCGGGAGCCCTGGGGTTTGTCGTCTCGGGAGGTCTCCATGGCAGCAGTGGCTTGTTTTCTCGTGGAATGGTTCCAACTTCCGGAAGACGTCTTTCGGCTCTAAGCCTGCCTACTTTTCCCTGTCGTCTACCCATTGGTTTTTCATTTTCCAGACAGGCTAAGGGAGAGGCCGCCTATTCCAGATGAATACTGTGTCTCCGCCTTTAATAGCAAACAAAAATCAGTGATTTGTCTGATGTCCTGAACAGAAGTTACTGTTCAGGTGCTCCCTTTTGCGGTGCAAATGCATGATGTCATAATGTTTCTGAGTGACAACTTCAGCATCTAGTGGAAAATATTCATGTTTGGTCGACGGAGAGTAGGAAAACTACAACAAAGGTATTTGCACATTAATCTAAAGTGTTTGTGTGCCTGATACTGTCATATTCAACAAATATATGTACAAATCTGACAATTCCTGACACGGTCAATAAAACTAACGCCTGCTGTTCTTGGCATACCCTGCCTACACTCCTCTTTTATATATTTTTATTTTATTTCACCTTTATTTAACCAAGTAGGCTAGTTGAGAACAAGTTCTCATTTGCAACTGTGACCTGGCCAGATAAAGCATAGCAATTCGACACATACAACAACACAAGGCAATAAATAGGCCATGGTGGCGAAGTAATTACAATATAGCAATTAAACACTGGAATGGTAGATGTGCAGAAGATGAATGTGTAAGTAGAGATACTGGGGTGCAAAGGAGCAAGATAAATAAATAAATACAGTATGGGGATGAGGTAGGTACAGTGCGGCAAAAAAGTATTTAGTCAGCCACCAATTGTGCAAGTTCTCCACTTAAAAAGATGAGAGAGGCCTGTATTTTCATCATAGGTACACTTCAACTATGACAGACAAAATGAGAAAAAGAGCATTTGCTAGAGAGCATTTGATGATCCAGAAGAAGATTGGGAGACTGTCATATGGTCAGATGAAAAACCAAAATATATACTTTTTTGGAAAAACTCACATTCTTTGCAAGAAATCTGAGTTGCCTCCAAAGAACACCATACCTACTGTGAAGTATTTTGGTTTCATCTGACCATATGACATCTCCCAATCTTCTTCTGGATCATCCAAATGCTCTCTAGCAAATGCTCTTTTTCTCATTTGTCTGTCATAGTTGAAGTGTACTATGATGAAAATTACAGGCCCTCTCCATCTTTTTAAGTGGGAGAACTTGCACAATTGGTGGCTGACTAAATTACTTTTTTGCCGCACTGTACTACCTCATCCCATACTGTATTTATTTATTTATCTTGCTCCTTTGCACCCCAGTATCTCTACTTACACATTCATCTTCTGCACATCTACCATTCCAGTGTTTAATTGCTATATTGTAATTACTTCGCACCATGGCCTATTTATTGCCTTGTGTTGTTGTATGTGTCGATTGCTATTGCTTTATCTTGGCCAGGTCACAGTTGCAAATGAGAACTTGTTCTCAACTAGCCTACTTGGTTAAATAAAGGTGAAATAAAATAAAATATATAAAGAGGAGTGTAGGCAGGGTATGCCAAGAACAGCAGGCGTTAGTTTTATTGACCGTGTCAGGAATTGTCAAGATTTGTACATATATTTTTTGTTGAATATGACAGTATCAGGCCACACAAACACTTTAGATTAATGTGCAATAATCCTTTGTTGTAGTTTCCTACTCTCCGTCGACCAACATGAATATTTTCCACTAGATGCTGAAGTTTGTCACTCAGAAACATTATGACATCATGCATTTGCCACCGCAAAAGGGAGCACCTGAACAGTAACTTCTGTTCAGGACATAAGACAAATCACTGATTTTGTTTGCTATTAAAGGCGGAGACACAGTATTCATCTGGGATATAGGCGGCTCTCCCTTAGCCTGTCTGGAAAATGAAAAACCAATGGGGTAGACGACAGGGAAAAGTAGGCAGGCTTAGAGCCGAAGAACGTCTTCCGGAAGTTGGAACCATTCCACGGAAAAACAAGCCACTGCTGCCATGGAGACCTCCCGAGACGACAACCCCAGGGCTCCCGCGCAGAGGAAACCAGGAAACCACACGGCGCGGACTGAATGTACTCCAAAGTCAGCCCAGCTGCTGCTTCCATGGAACCGGGGGTTGGCCAGAAGGGAACAATCTGAATACTGTACATACTGTACCGTAGCATGTTCTGACGAAGAGCTCACACGGCCTCAAAGGCATGTCTCAGCACACGCTCAAACACTCACGTAACGCCGTAAACACAGACTGAAATGACACCTAATAACAGCAAAAAGGTTGCTGTTCCTGACACATGCAGGGAAGGAAGAAAACGGATGCTCTCCTTCTCCTCCAGCTGTAATAAATGAGGTCAAATATAAATGAGATTAGATCTGATCTGTTCCCTTTGCTTTAACTATGAGGTTAAAGCTTTTGTCCTGTTCTTTTTGGCTACAGCAGTTCATACGTCTACTATCCTACACATTCTGGACTCATTTTGCCAGTGCACTATAAGAATGCATTTGAGCTGCTTAGTCCATATTATAGTTCATATTATTTTGACTGTCATTTTTAGATGTAAGCTTGCACACAGTTTAATGGATAGACTCCTCATGATATGAATGGGAGGAGTAACCATTTCACGTGTGATGCTAGAACCCCTGCATACCATTTCAGAAATACACAAGGCAAATGAAATGGAAAAGTAAGGGTTCCCGGCGTTCACACTTGTTTCTATGGGAACACTGTGATTGTGGGCGAAAATCCTGTAAACGCTTGTCTGTTTAAAAGGAGAATTCCACGAGGCAAGGCTTCTCAGTTCCAGGAATGTTGATGAAAAAATTACAATGCCCTCTTAGCAGAGATAGATTATGTAAGATTTGCAACATTTACAGATATTAAAAAAACGCTGCAGTCTTTCTTAGCCTTCAAAAATAAACTAAATATGGCAGTTTTGTAAAACGACCACACATAT
>NW_019943865.1:34718-46384 GCF_002910315.2 Salvelinus sp. IW2-2015
TAACCTGGTAGGTTCATTGATAATGTTTGTGTGAGAATTGAGGGAATGCCAAGCTTAAGATTGTAGGATGGCCGGGGTGTTTAAGCATGTCCGCAAGTTTAGGTCACCTAGTAGCACGAGACTCAGAAGATAGATGGGGGGCAAATCAATTCACATATAGTATCGAGGGCACACGCTGGGGGCAGAAGGGAGGTCTAATAGCAAGTGGCAAAAGTGAGAGACTTGTTTCTGGGAAAGGTGAATTTAGAACAGTAGAAAGCTCGAATTGTTTGGGTACAGACTTGGATAGTAATACAGAAAAAACTCTGCAGGCTTATCTTTGCAGTAGAATTGTAACCCGCCCCCTTTGGCAGTTCTATCTTGTCGGAAAATGTAGCGTTGGAGCGTTAGCGATCGAGATTTCTGGGTTTTTGATGGTTTTTCTAAGCCAGGAATTCAAGACACGGCTAAGACATCCGGGTTGGCAGAGTGTGCTAAAGCAGTGGAGTAAAACAACTTAGCGAGTAGGCTTCTAATGTTAACATGCCATGAAAACCAAGGCTTTTACGTTACAGACAGTCCAAACAAATGAGAAGCACCTGGGGATGGGAGTGGAGCTAGGCACTGCAAGGAACCTGATTAACCTCTACATCACCAGAGGACAGAGGAGAAGTAGGATAAGGGTTACGGCTAAAATTGCTATACAAAACTGGCCGTCTAAGCCTTCGGAACAGAGAAGTAAAAGGAGCAGGGTTTCTGGCACGATAGCATAAGATTCAAGGCATAGTGTACAGACAAAGGTAAGGTAAGGATGGTGAGTACATTTTGAGTTAAACCTAGGCATTGAAAGTGATGATGAGAGAGATATATTCTCAAGACGTTTAATCCAGGTGATGTCATCGCATATTAGGAGGTGGAACAACATGGTTTGGTTAGGCATATTTGAGCAGGGCTAGAAGGCTCTCAGTGAAATAAGACAGTATCATACTAACACAGGACAGTAATGACGAAGGCATATTGATAATTAAGAGAAGAGGCAATGCGTAGCCAAGCTGAACATATGGTCCAGTGAGTGTTGGGCTGACTGGGGACAACGGCGATGCAGACAGTTAAGCAGGCCAATGCTAACACGCCTAACAGTGTAGTAGGGCCGGGGCTAAACAAGCCAACAGTTTAGCAGACCGGGGCTGGCCAAGCTGCAGTTAGGCAAGACCGGGTTTAGCACGCGCAAGTTAGCCAGGGGCTTAGCAGACCGGGGCAGGCAAGCTTAAGCAGTTAGAGAACCGGGGCAGGAAAAGCTAGCAGATTAGCAGACCGGGGCAGGAAAGCTAGCGGGTAGCAGACACGGGGCAGGAAAGCTAGCGGGTAGCAGACCGGGGCAGGCAAGCTAGCAGTTAGCAGACCGGGGCTAGCAGTTAGCCTTTGGGGGACGTTCGCGTTGGGGGTAAGTCTGTTTGCCTCTTCGTAGCGGTGACGGTGCGATAGACCCGTAGTGGAATTAGTAGGGTTCCAAGTACCGCTCTAGGTTAGCTAGCAGGCCCTAGCAGGTTAGCAGAAATGGCCTTCGCGGGCGTCGCGCCTAGAGGGGCCTGTTTGGAATCCTTGGGAGATTATGTCGGCAAATTTCCAGTCGTAAGAGGATCGGCGGGGTCCGTGCCCCGTACCGGCAGTAGAAAGGGGTCCGGATATTGGTAGCCCCAGGAGTTGGGCCTTCAAGGTGGTACCAACAGGAGCCCTAGCCGGGCTAGCTTCAGGTAATTGGTGCTGTGCTCCCAGGATGAAAACGCTGCCAGGAGTGGTCACCCGGGAATTGCGGTTTAGCTAGTTGCAAAGATCCAGATGAAATGTTCAGAAGTTTGCGGTAGGAAAATCCGGGGATATGGAGAGAAATAGGTTCCCGTTATGCTCTGGTTTGAGTCACGTTGTTGTGAACTGGCGAGAGCCTTCCCGAGCTAAAGGTTTAGCTGATGACCGCTAGCAATGGTTTTGCTAACTGGATAGCTGGTAGGTAGTCTAGCTGGCTAGCTTCAAGTTGAGATTCCCAGATCCGAAGTAAAATAGAAATACTTTAAGAAAAAATGCAGATCCCACGTCACATTGGGTGAGGCGGGTTGCAGGGAGTATTTTAGAAGTGGCTGCAGCCCTCAGGATCCCCTCATTTGTAATATGGCTTGGCAGCCCTAGCGATAGGAATACAATTTTCCTAACTCTTCATCAATGGAAGTATGCAGCCACCACTTTGGGAATAAGAGAGGAGAAATAGGTGACAACAAACTCGCACATGACAGTAACTCTGCAACGAGTCGCAATCTCAGCAACGATGACAGTTAACTCTGCAAAACGAGTCCCATCTCCCAGCAACATGACAAGTAACTCTGCAATGAGTCCATCTCAGCAACATGAACAGTAAACTCTTGGCAATGAGTCCCATCTTCCAAGCAACATGACAGTAACTCACAACGAGTTCCATCTCAGCAACATGACAGTTAACTTCCGCAACAAGTCATCTCAGCAACAATGACAGTAACTCCACAACAAGTCCATCTCAGCAACAATGACAGTAACTTCCCACAACGAGTCCATCTCACAGCTAACATGACAGTAACTCCCGCAACAAGTCCATCTCAGCAACATGACAGTAACATCCGCAAACAAGTCCATCTCGCAACATGACAGTAATCCGCAACGATACAACTTCAGCACATGACAGTAACTCCGCAACCAAAGTCCATCTCAGCACATGACAGTCAACTCCGGCAACAAGTCCATCCTCAGCAACAATGAACAGAAACTCCGCAACAAGTCCATCTCAGCAACATGAAAAGTAACTCCGCAACAAAAGTCCATACCAGCGCAACATGACAGAACTCCGCAACAAGTCCATCTCAAGCAAAACATGACAGTAACTCCACAACGAAGTCCATCTCAAGCACATGACAGTAACTCCGCAAACAGTCAACTCAAGCAACTTTTGTTCCAAAACTTTTACAAGTATGTAAATAAATAATTTGATAAAAGTATTTCCATGTGCTTACACGATGATACCAAAAAATCAAAATCAAAATGTATTTGGTCACATACACATGGTTAGCAGAATGTTTTTAATGCGAGTGTAGCGAAATGCTTGTGCTTCTAGTTCCGACCATGCAGTAATATCTTAACAAGTAATCTAAACAATTTCAAGAACAACTACCTTATACCACAAGTATAAAGAATGAATAAGAATATGTACATATAAATATATGGGATGAGCGATGGCTATGCGGCTAGGCAAGATGCAGTAGATGGTATATGAGTACAGTAAAAATATACATATGAGATGAAGTAATGTAGGGTATGTAAAATTATATAAATATATAATATAAAGTGGCTATTGTTTCAGTGACAGTGAATACAATTTATCATCCATTTTTAATTATTAAAGTTGCTAGAGATTTGAGTCAGTATGTTGCAGCAGCCACTACAATGTTAGTGATTGCTGTTTTAACAGTCTGATGGCCTTGAGATAGAAGCTATTTTTCAGTCTTCCCGGTCCCAAGCTTGATGCACCTGTACTGGACCTCGCCTTCGGATGATAGCGGGGTGAACAGGCAGTGGTATTTTGGTTTTTTTATGTATTTTTCTTACACCTTTTACCCAGGAACAGTCTCAATACAATACAGCCGGGAGGAACTATTGATATAATAGGCAACGTCAAACTTACCACAATTACGACCAGAATAGACTTTTCCTGAAGCGATCCTGTTTGGGTCCACCACCTCGGACAATGGACCGGTCCAGCAGCGACCCAAAACAAACGGGCGCCGCCGAAAGGGACAGAAGCAGTCTCTGGTCAGGCTCCCGTAAGATCGGGCACATCGCAGCTCCACACTTCTAAGCAATACTACTAGCCACCGTTCCAGTCTCTTGACAACAAGGTAGCGAAATCCGAGCAAGGGTTGCCTTCCAGAGGAGAACATCAGAGATTGTAACATCTCTGTTTCACGGAAAACATGGCTCACTCGGGATAAGTTATCGGTACAGGCCAACCCTGCTTTCTTCACACAATCGCGCCACAGAAACAAACATTTGATGTAATAAAATGTATCACTAAGTCACTTTAAACCCAATGCCAACTTTATATAATGTTTAACATACCCTACATTACTATCTCATATGTACTGTAATAAATACTGTACTCCTATAACCATCTATCTGCATCCCTGCCTATGCCGGTTCGGCCATCCACCATCCGTAATCATAATATTAATATGTACATATTCTTATTCATGTCCTTTAACTTGTGTGTATAAGGTTTGTTGTGAAATTGTAGATTATCGTTTAGATATTACTGCATGGTCGGAAAAAGCAAAGTTTCGCTCACCCGCAATAACATCTGCTAACCATGTGTATTGTGACCAATAACATTTGATTTGATATTGTAATATAGCAGGGCGAGGTCTCGACCCTCGACCTTCTAGCCCGAGTCCGGCGGCGCTATCGACTGTGCCGCAAAACATGCTCGTGCGGCAGATCGATTTCCGCGATTATAAACCCAGGGTCGTTACACTAGCTCCGTCATTTCAAAAAGAGCGGCGTATCGCGCTAGCTTGCGTCTACAGGAACGGCGATCACCGGTCAAGCCACACGCAACTGTGTGGATGCACGGTCCTATCCCTTCTGACACCAATGTAATGAAACCGCAGGTCTCGAACCTCGATCATCCTAGCCCCGAGTCGGGGCGCGCTATGATGTAATACAATCAATAATATTGTAACGGACCCCTGGGTTTATAATCGGCGGAAATCGACTGCTGCAAGAGCATGCTTTGGCGGCACCAGTCGATTTTCCGCGAATTATAAACCGCAGGTGTCGCTAACAATATTCATTGATGTATTTTTACATCAATATAATACAGCGAGTAGATGTTTAAACAGCTAGCTAAAAGGCCTACACGCTTCCAGGAACCAACACGCTAACGTTAACATACAACACAATTATTGGCCAGGGCGAATAAAAATCACTTCCTGTATATAAGATAATAATGCAATACACATAACTGATTAAKATAAAATAATAGTCTAGAATTATGCGAGCCGAAATACAGAAAATWCTAGATTATTGGTAATTTCTTATCTGATAATTTATCTCGATTTCACTGAAAAATAGCTAACTGTGTCCAAATATGCAGTTATGTTTATTTGTACTAATAGCACAAACTCTGAGAGCATCTGTGCAAGCACAGGTGAATGGGCACCCAACATTTTTCTATGTGCTCTCAACTGTCTCCACGTTCGCTCAACATTCCTCCCTAGTTTTTGTTGAATTATGAGACGGAAATGACACCATAATATACATACCTCCTCGTGGCTTCCTGCTTAATTATAGCTTTCATGCATGTCCAGAACAGCACGCAGTCMACACTAGTTTACTTGCCATCACTAAACATGGCGGTGCCTTTTGCCCCAAAACACCATAATGAGGGCAAGGCGAGGCACAGGAGCGCCAGTAGTAAACATGGCGGCTAAGGGGGGTAAGCAAAGAACGCGACGAGTCAGTAGACAAGATGCTAATAACAGCGGGAATCTACTGAGCGAAACCCGGGTGCAGAGAGAGGAGAAGYCCGGAGAGGAGACCAAAACCCCCGACACACGGACTGAGTGAGTACAGTACCTTTTGCCGGTAGTGATAGCTAGCTACAGTTCCAGGGGATGCTATTGGGTCAATGCTAACTTAGCTAGCTAATTTTGGCTCACTGCACTGTCAGTGACAACCAACCCATCTGTTGCTAAACGTGAGTCTTGCTTGTGAAACACTGAGCSTGACAGGACGTGTTTTAAGTTAGTTGTATCAGCCAGTCTCGAAGCTAGGTAGCCACAATCAGTAGTTAGCTATCTTCATCTCTGTCACTCGTCTTCAATTTATTTCTTCTGTCAGCCGCTGCTTCCGTCTACACTGAGTTTAGGTATAGCCWACCGACTCCTCTGACAAATACACTTTTCTTCTCTGACAGACACAGCTTCTACAGTTGGTCTTGTAACTCAGAGGTCAGTGTGTATTTATTTGTACRTGGAGTTTTACAGCTAGTCTAGTCTGAGACTAGTAGAGTGCATGTTAAGGATGACGTTTTCCAAGTGACGCTCCACACTGCGCATGCTCCGTGTTATGAGCCCCTCTCATCTATATTAGCTGGAGCCCACAGAGATGATCTTCAAATCAAATCAAATGAAATTGTATTAGTCACATGCGCCGAATACAACAGGTGTAGTAGACCTTACAGTGAAATGCTTACTTACGAGCCCCTAACCAACAATGCAGTTWAAAAAAAAATATGGATAAGAATTAGAGAGAAAAGTAACAAGTAATTAAAGAGCAGCAGTAAAATGACAATAGCGTCAATGTGCGGGGGCACCGGTTAGTTGAGGTATAATGTACATGTAGGTATAGTTATTACAGTGACTTGTATAAAGATGACAAAGAGGAGTAGCAGTAGGGTGGTAAGAGGGGGAAGGGGAGGGGGGGTGGGCAATGCAAATAGCCTGGGTTAGCCATTTGGACTTAGATGTTCAGGAGTTCTTATGGCTTGGTGTAGGTAGAAGCTCTTGTTACGAAGCCTCTTGGACTAGACGTTGGCGCTCCGGTACGTTGCTGTGCGGTTAAGCAGGTGAGATACGTCATGAATCAGGGTGGCTTGGAGTATTTGCCATTTTTAGGGCCTTCCTCTGACAACCTCATGGATGGCAGGAAGTTGTACGCCCCGTCATGTACTGGGCCGTTCGCACTTCCCTCTTGTAGTGCCCTTGCGGTCAGAGGCCGAGCAGTGCCAATACCAGGCAGTGATGCAACCAGTTCCAGAATGCTCTCGATGGTGCAGCTGGTAGAAACCTATTGAGGATCTGAGGCCCATGCCAAAGTCTTATTCAGTCTCCTGAAGGGGAATAGGTTTTTTCGTGCCCTCTTGTCACGACTGTCTTGTGTGTGCGTTGGACCATGTTATTTGGTATTTTTTTATTATTATATATTTTTTTTCAGGAGGTGGATCATTGTAAATTTTTCAATTATTCATGAGTTATATTTACCATAAGCTTGTCATTATGAACATTTTGAACATCTTGGCATAAGTTTCTGATTTATAACTGCCACCCAGCACAGCCAGAAGCAGGACTTGGCGCACCCCTCACCCTAGCCTGGTCCTCTCTAGTTATCTTCCTAGGTTTTGGCTCTAGAGGGAGTTTTGTCCTACGCCACGTGCTTCTACACCTGCCATTGCTGTGCTGTTTGGGGTTTTTAAGGGGCTGGTTGTCTGTACTACGCACTTTCGAAGATATTTAGCTGATGTACGAAGGAGCTATATCAAAATAAAACTTGATTGAATTTAATATCTAGCCATCATTTTCTTCCCATATCTTTTTTTGATAAAGTAATATAAATATTACATACATGTACAAACCCATAACAATTGGTCAATGTTATTTATTATTTACCGTGTATTCTAACGGTCCAGTGTGAATGTTTTATTGTATGTCTATATGTAATATATCACTACTCTCGGTACGGTATTGACTTAGAATATGTGATTGATCAACTACAAATACCGTAGGGTGGTCTCTGGTACAGCTGTAAACTCTTGTTCCCCCTTTTCCCAGACTCACATTAAGCATCCTCCCAAATCCAAAAATCTAAATTGAGATCGGCTTCCTATTTCGCATATCCAAGCATCCGTTCACTCATGTCTGCCATAACATAACCTCGTAAAACTGACCCATCCATATCGATCCTCGACTTCGGTGATGTCATTACAAAATAGCTCAACATTCTACTCAAAAAACATTGGATGCAGTCTATCACAGTGCCATCCGTTTTGTCCAAAGCCCATATACTACCCACTCACTGCGACTGTATTGCTTCTCGTGTAGGTGGTCTGGCACCTCTGCTTGTCGTACTCTCTGTTCCAACATGTCTTCCACGGTGGCTCTCAGGTCAATTCTACAAGTTCTTCTGCTAGGCAAAAGGTCCCGCTTCTTGATTTCAGCTCACTGGTCACACATATGCAGCAGTACCCACCCGTAGCACAGCCTCCAGCAGGTGAATCATCTTCTGGTCACCCTCAAGCAATGCAATTCCTCACCTTTGGCCGCCTGCTCTTCAGTGTTCTCTGCTGCCAGGACTGGAACGAACGCAAAATTGCTCTGAAGCTGGAGACTCTTACCTCCGCTGCACTAGCCTTTTAAGCACTAGCTGTCAGAGGCAGCTGCACGATCACTGCACCTTAGCTTACCACTTAGCGGCCGAAAAGTGTACTTGGGCTGGTTATTGTTCAGGTTCTTTGATGGCAGGTCTGTTGCAGCATTTCTATGTAAACAGCCCATTACGTATTCTACCTACCTCATCCCCATACTGATATTTATTTTTGATTATTTATGCTTTGCTCTTTTTTGGGCACGCCGCTAGTTCCTCTACTTGCAGCATCATGCTTCTGCACACCCTACCCTATTCCAGGGTTTTAATGCTAATATTTGTAATTTACTTCGCCACCGGATGGCTATTGTATTGGCGATTACCGTCTCTTATCCTACCGGTCATTCAGGGTTTGCAACATGCTGATTAGTTATAGATTTTTCTAGTCTGTATGATGTATGAGTGTGTAGGTTTTTCTGTGTGGATCGTCGTTGCTTTGTTTTGTATCGTTTTGTGCGAACTGTCTTTTTAGACTTGTATTCGTTGTAGGCCTGGAGGTCCATTGGTTGCAAATGAGAACTTGTTTTTCAAACTTGGCCTGACTCATGTTAAATAAGTGCAAATGAACTCACTAGTCCTTAGTTAGGCATAATCATGGTTCGCGCAAATCTTTTTAAAACATTTCATCGAAAATTACCATTTTTTATCAATTAGTTATACTTTGAGTTAACCACAACTATTTGTTGTATTATTTGTCATGTATCGTTACAGTTGGATCTAAATGAAAATTGCCAACCGAACTTTCTAGTGCTTTGTTTCAACATTATACATATTTTGGAGATTATTCTTTTCAAAACAACCAATAAGTGACGCAGTGCATCTGGAGTAAAGGAGAAAAGGTCCATTGCTTGAACATGGGTGAGACTCCTTACAATTTACTAGAGAACCAGTTTGGATTTAAGTATAACTGTTGTATGACTGATGCCTTTAGTGAGAGGTCTAATGCTTTAATATTTAATCATTTCTGCCCTCCGAATTCATATTCGTTATATAAATAGCCCCTTTTAATGTTGTTCTGCTTGCCATTCCAAATCAAATTGAATATTTTTGTTCATATAATTGAAATAGCTGGTCACTAGGTGTAGGCAAAACCATAAGCAAATAGATAAACTGTGATATGACTAAAGAGTTAATCAGGGTGATTTTTCCACAAATAGACAGGTATTTTCCTTTCCATGCTAGCAACATCTTATCTATTTTTTTCTAACTTTCTATAAAAATTTATTGGAGTGAAATCATTTCTTTCTTTTGGGATTTGTTTACCGAGTCCACATCCCCGTCACACCATTTTTATTGGTAAACTACATGGTAATGTAAAATGTGTATTTTTTTTTTACACTTATCATAATTTGGTTTTAATCCAGAGAGGTTAGCAAAAGTATCTAGATCCTCTATGAGGCCGTGGAGGGATTCTAATTGTGGTTTTAAAAGAGAACATGAATCATCAGCGTACAATGACACCTTCTCTTGGATACCTGTAAGTACCAGATTCTCTCTTATGGATCTAGTCTGAATGTCAAGTAAGGCTTCCCTCAGAACGGTGTTCTCCTTTTTAAGTTCATTCACTTCGGTTTCAATCTTACTGACTGTCCCTTTTAGCTTGTTTGTCTCTTTCTCCAATGTCACATCTTTTCATCATTCATCTCGAGGCTTCAACTCTTTTATATCCTTACTGACTAGTTCAACTATACCCAGTTTGTCATTTATTGATTGAACAGATCGGTTTCGACCTTTACCATTCCCAGTGGTGAAAATATTAAATTGTCTGTGTCTGTACAAGAGTCACATTTTCGTTTACTCTCCGTCATGTTTGGGTGTTGCTTGTTTTCGTAATATTTGTAGATACATTTCTCTAGTCTTATGATCTGTTTTGTGTTGATATCCAGATTGAAGGTTATTACCCACCAGATTGTGTGGTGCTAATATTTAGTCTAATTTACCGATATTGAATATTAAGTTTTTATCTTGAGGTGCTCTACATAACAACTTCAGTCCGCCATCTTCCTTCCTGGTATTCTCACGCGCTGGTCTGTTAGTTGGTGATGTGGACACCAAGGAACTTGGAGCTCTCAACCTGCTCCACTGCAGCCCCGTCGATGAGAATGGGGGCATGCTCGGTCCTATTTTTCCTGTAGTCCACAATCATCTCCTTTGTCTTGATCACGTTGAGGGAGAGGTTGTTGTCCTGGCACCACACGACCAGGTCTCTGACCTCCTCCCTATAGCCTGTCTCGTCGGTGATCAGGCCTACCACTGTTGTGTCGTTGGCAAATTTAATGATGGTGTTGGAGTCATGCCTGGCCGTGCAGTCATGAGTGAACAGGGAGTACAGGAGGGGACTGAGCACGCACCCCTGCGGTGTTCTCCCGATCATCCCTAAAGCCAAAACCTCATTTGGACGCCTTTCCTTCCAGTTCTGCTGCCTGCGACTGGAACGAATTGCAAAAATCTCTGAAGTTGAGGACTTTTATTCCCTCAACAACTTAAAAAATCTGCTATCCGAGCAGCTAACCGATCGCTGCAGCTGTACATAGTCCATCTGTAAACTACCCACCCAATTTACCTACCTCACCCCCCATACTGCTTTTATTTTATTTACTTTTCTGCTCTTTTGCACACCAGTATCTCTTCTTGCATATGATCATCTGATGATTTATCACTCCAGTGTTAATCTGCTAAATTGTAATTATTCGATGTATTTGCCTACCTCATGCCTTTTGCACACATTGTATATAGATTCTCTTTTTTTCTACCATGTTATTGACTTGTTTTATTGTTTTACTTTTCCAAGTTTGTTAGATCTGCTGTCATGTGGTTGTATTACACTTGGAGTTATGCGTCTTTATCGGACAGAGTTCTGCAAGCTTGCACACCTCGAGAACTTGTTCGCTCAACTTAGAACTACCGCTTGCAGATATACAAACTAGAGGTTGAATATTAACATAAAAAGGTCATCAAGAACGCGGATTATCCACCAGAAACACCACTAAGACTGGCTCAGACTCGCCTAATTTCCAGGTATTCTTCTTCCTCTCACACGGTAGATCCACCAGACTCGTTCGCCAATCGATATCATATTGCGCAATCACTATCGAGGTCTTCGTTGGCCTCGAGACTTCCGTGGACAGATATAGGACGACTAGTGAGGACAGTGTCATTCTAAATTGCAGGATATCAGCTCCACGATCCATCTCCTCAATTCACCTTTGAGGATAAGCGTGTGGTTCTCCCCAAAGCTCATCACAAGTCTAGAGGAACCCTGGGACTAGAACACCAGCTGAGTCTCCTCTTGGCATTAGCTTGGAACCGTCAGGTATCTGACTCTGAATTGTGATTTATTCCTAGAGTCTGCTCCCCAGCAGGGTGTTAAGTACGAGTTTAAATGCAATACGAATAGGTCTACAGGCACTCACGGAGTATCAACACATCGGGATTTGCTCCGGCAACACAGGGAGGCACTCCTAACAGGT
>NW_019943865.1:48919-53115 GCF_002910315.2 Salvelinus sp. IW2-2015
ATCCCAGTAGGCAGGCAATATTAAACTAGGGAAATTGTGTCAC
Source organism: Salvelinus sp. IW2-2015 (assembly GCF_002910315.2). Taxonomy (NCBI): domain Eukaryota; kingdom Metazoa; phylum Chordata; class Actinopteri; order Salmoniformes; family Salmonidae; genus Salvelinus; species Salvelinus sp. IW2-2015. The sequence goes on from NW_019943865.1 coordinate 48,963, forward strand.
TTCTCCTGCGTTCTGTGCAACAGAGTCAGGGTATATACAGCAGTTTGGGCCGCCTGGCTCGTTGCGAACTAATTTGCCAGAATTAGTGATGCTACCTGGAACGGTTCCGTATTTCACTGAAGAATAAAACATTTTTTTTCCCGAAATGATAGTTTCCGGATTTGACCATATTAATGAACTAAGGCTCGTATTTCTGTGTGTTATGTTATAATTAAGTCACTGATTTGATATTTGGATAGAGCAGTCTGACTGAGCGGTGGTAGGCAGCAGCAGGCTCGTAAGCCATTCATTCAAACAGCACTTTCGTGCCGTTTGCCAGCAGCCTCTTCGCTGTGCTTCAAGCATTGAGCTGTTTATGACTTCAAGCCTATCAAATCCCGAGATTAGGCTGGTGTAACCGATGTGAAATGGCTAGCTAGTTAGCGGGGTGTGCGCTAATAGCGTTTCAATCGGTTACGTCACTCGCTATGAGACTCGAAGTAGTTGTTCCCTTTGCTCTGCAAGGGCGCGGATTTTGTGGAGCGATGCGTAACGATGCTTCGAGGTGTCTCTGTGAATCTCTCTCTTTTTCTTTGAACTAAATATGCAGGTTTAAAAAATATACTTCTGTGTATTGATTTTAAGAAAGGCATTGATGTTTATGGTTAGGTACATTCGTGCAACGATTGTGCTTTTTTCGCAAATGCGCTTTTGTTAAATCATCCCCCGTTTGGCGAAGTTGGCTGTCTTTGTTAGGAAGAAATAGTCTTCACATAGTTCGCAACGAGCCAGGTGGCCCAAACTGCTGTATATACCCTGACTCTGTTGCACAGAACGCAGGAGAAGTGACACAATTTCCCTAGTTAAAATAAATTTATGTTAGCAGGCAATATTAACTAAATATGCAGATTAAAAAATATATACTTGTGTATTGATTTTCAGAAAGGCATTGATGTTTATGGTTAGGTACATGCTGGTGCAACGACAGTGCTTTTTTTCGCGAATGCGCTTGTTAAATCACCCGTTTGGCGAAGTAGGCTATGATTCAATGATAAATTTAACAGGCACCGCATCGATTATATGCAACGCAGGACAAGCTTGATAAACTAGTAATATCATCAACCATGTGTAGTTAACTAGTAATTATTTTAAGATTGATTGTTTTTTATAAGATACGTTTAACGCTAGCTAGCACCTTACCTTGGCTCCTTGCTGCACTCGCATAACAGGTAGTCAGRCTGCCACGCAGTCTRCTCGTGGAGTGCAATGTAATCGGCCATGATCYGTGTCCAAAAATGCKGATTACRGATTGTTATGAAAACTTGAAATCGGCCATTCCGATTAATCGGTCAACCTCTAGTATGTACGTACAGTCACTGTGGGGACGACGTCATCGATGCACTTATTGATGAAGCKAATGARTGATGTGGTGTACTCCTCAATGCCATCGGAGGAATCCCGGAACATGTTGCAGTCTGTGCTAGCAAAACAGTCCTGTAGCTTAGCATCTGCTTCTAGTTACTGGTGCTTCCTGCTTTAATTTTTGCTTGTAAGCCAGAATCAGGAAGATAGAATTAAGATTTGCCAAATTTAGGGCAAGGGAGAGCTTTGTATGCGTCTCTGTGTGTGGAGTACAGGTGGTCCAGAGTTATTTTCCCTCTGGTTGCACATTTCCCTGCATTAAAGTCCCTGGCTACTAGGAGCGCCACCTGGGTGAGGGTTTTCTTGTTTGCTTTTGGCGGAATACAACTCATTCAATGCTGTCTTAGCGCCAGCCTCTGACTGTGGTGGTATATAAACAGCTACGAGGAATAGAGATGAAAACTCTCTCGGTCGGTAGTGTGGTCTACAGCTTATCATGAGACACTCTACCTCTGGCGAGCAATAGCTCAAGACTTCCTTAGATATCGTGCACCAGCTGTTATTTACAAAAATACATTGTCCGCCACCCCTTGTCTTAACAGACGCCGCTGTTCTATCCTGCCGGTACATCGTATAACAGCCAGCTAGCTGTATGTTGATATTGTTGTCGTTCAGCCACGACTCCGTGAAGCATAAGATGTTTGTTTTTTGAATGTCCCATTGGTAGTTTAATCTTCCGCTTAACTCGTCAATTTTATTTTCCAAAGATTGCACGTTTGCTAGCAGAATGGAGGGAGGTGGGTGTTTATTCGATCGCCTACGAATTCTCAGAAGGCAGCCCTCCCTTCGGCACCTCTTTCTCTTCACGCAGATCACAGGGATTGGGGCCTGTTCCCGAGGAAGCAGTATATCCTTCCTCGGGTTGTGCTAGTCCGTGGTAGTCCGTGGTAATCGCTGTCCTGATGTCTGGAAGTTCGTTTCGGTAATAGGAGACGGTAGCGGAAACATTATGTACAAAAATAAGTTGCAAATAAACAAACAAAAAGACACGGCCGGAGGCACCTAAAACGTCTGCCTTCTTCTCCTGCTCCATCTTCTCCCGGTACGACACGTCTGTGTCTGTCTGTCTGTGTCTCTGTCTGTCTGTCTGTCTGTGTGTCTGTCTGTGTGTCGATACCTTTGCTGAGTCGCTGCTCTGTGGGTCTGGTGGAGGGTAGCTGTATTAGGACTCACTCTCTCTCTGTCTGTGTGTCTGTGTGTGTGTGTGTCTGTCCTGTCTGTCTGTCTCTGTCTCTGTCTCTGTCTGTCTCTGTCTGTCTCTGTCTGTCTCTGTCTGTCTCTGTCTGTCTCTGTCTGTCTGTCTGTCAGGCAGACAGACAGGCAGACAGACAGGCAGACAGACAGACAGACAGACAGACAGACAGACAGACAGACAGACAGACAGACAGACAGTCTGCCTGTCGATACCTTTGCTGAGTCGCTGCTCTGTGGTTCTGGTGGAGGGTAGCTGCAGTAGGACTCACTCTCTCTCTGTCTGTGCGTATGTGTAGGTGTGTCAGTAGAGGAGGCCAGGTGTGGGCTCCTGAAGGTTCCACGGCATTTAAATGTCTCCTGTCAGCCCGGTTCTGTGCAGCGTTGCTTAGCAACATCTCTGACTGTGACGAGACCTACAACTACTGGGAGCCGGTGAGTAATAATAATGCAATAATATTTATTTGGGTGGTGCTTATATTTGTCCTGTTACTCACACGTGTGTAATGGAAATGTGTATTTTTGCATATCCCAACTCCCCATGAGACATTGTAGGCTGTCATTGTAAATAAGAATTTGTTCACACATCATGTCACACATGCTTTTAAGTTACAGTGCTATCGGGGAAGCATTCAGACCCATTGACTCTTTGTACGTTACAGCCTTATTCTAAAATTGATAATATTTTTTTTTTCCCCTCAACAATCCACACACACAATACCCCATAATACAAGCGAAAAAGGTTGAGAATTTAGCAAGTATTAAAAATAAAAACAGAAATACTTATTTACATAAGTATTCAGACCTTTACAATGAGAAACTCGAAATTGAGTTCAGGTAACATCCTGTTTCATGATCATCTGAGTGTTTCTACAACTTGATTGGAGTCCACCTGTGGTAATTCATATGTGTTGACATGATTTGGAAATATACTACCCACCTGTCTATATAAGTGGATGAAGTTTGGAAACACCAAGGCTCTTTCCTCGAGCTGGCTGCCCAGCCAAACTGAGCAATCGGCCTTGGTCACTCGACAGCTCCAGTGTTCCTCTGTGGAGATGGGAAGCCCTTCCAGAAGACAACCATTCTGAGAACTCCACCAATCAGGCCTTTATGGTAGTGGGCCAGATGGAAGCCACTCCTCAGTAAAAGGCACAACAGCCTACTTGGAATTTGCCAAAGCACTAAAGGCTCTCGACCATGAGACCAAGATTCTTGTGATCTGATGAAACAAGATTGAACTTTCTGGCCTGAATGCCAGCATCATGTCTGGAGGACCTGGACCATCCTTATGGTGAAGCATGGTGGTGGCAGCATCATGCTGTTGAGGTAGTTTTTCAGTGGGGGACTGAGACTAGTCAGGATCGAGGGAAAGATGAACGGAACAAGTGCAGAGAGGTCCTTGATGAAACCTGCTCCGGTGCACTCAGAACTCAGACTGGGGAAGGTTCTATTTGTATTCATAGTGGATCCCCATTAGTTCTGCCAAAGCAGCAGCTACTCTTCTTCCTGGGGTTATTATGGATCCCCATTAGTTCCGGCCAAGCAGCAGCTACTTACT
>NW_019943865.1:54399-62921 GCF_002910315.2 Salvelinus sp. IW2-2015
TCGCGCACTGATGTCAGCGGCATCATGTAGCTTTGAGGTTAGAGGTTGGGCCAGTAACCGAAAGTTGCTGGTTCGAATACCAGAACCAACAAGATGAAGAAGAAAGAAAAAATAAATCTGCCACTGTGCCCTTGAGCAAGGCACTTCATCCTAATTGCTCCAAGGGTGGCCGTGACCCCGCTCCCTGCGGTGACTTTAAAAATATTATAAATATTTTACCTTTAACTAGGAAAGTCAGTTAAGCAACAACACAATTGTGTATTGACTTATTAAACCAATAGAAGTATCTTAAAATGTATTTTTAAACCCACAGGCATTCAGTGCAGAGACCTTAAAACCGGTGTAAWGTGTGCTCTCCGTCTGGTCTTGGTCAGTACCTGTGCTGCAGCATTCTGTAGGGTTTGCATTTAACCAATGGCTTTCTTGGGTAGACCAGACAGGAGAGCATTACAGTAGTCAAGCCTGCTTGTAATAAAAGCATGGATGAGTCTCTGTATCAGAGAGAGGAACGGCCGCACCGTGGCAATGTTCCTCAGGTGGTAGAAAGCTGTTGTCACAGTCCTGATGTGGGATTCCAAACTGAGTTCAGAATCTTAAATAACAGCTTTTACCTCTTATCTATATTTCCCATGAATTATAATGTGTTAGATTCTCTCTGTGCTTTGACTCCAATAAGTACCTGGGTCTTGTCTTGATTTAGCTGGAGGAAGTTGTGAGCCATCCAACTATTTCAAATCACTAATACAGTCTAATAATTTATCTGTGMAGCTAAAATACTCTGGTGGCAGAACAAAAAAGCATGGTGCTTTCTGATAACGCTGCCAAGGGGTAACATACGCTCTATTTAGCCACTTTAGTTGTGATATAAACCTTATCAAAACAGTTAGGCCTATGGGCTAGGCCACGTGTGTGTGATTATGATTTTAATACTTTGCAAAAAAAAGGCGTGCTGTTTCTTGCCTTAGACTCCACACGCTGGACAWCATTCACAAGTGATAATACATCATTCACAGGTCATAATGTTGTCACCCATCAGACTATTCTTCATTTAATCTMGTCTGTACATATACCAAAGTAATATATGTGTGAAACTAGTTCTGATTTAGAATGGGCCATTATAATTCACCTGTTGGAACAGGAACTTCTCTGTGGATGTGTTGAAGAATAAGAGTGTCAACTCGAAGGTCCTAAGACATAATAGCTGGATGCTTAGCCTCCTCTCATAGCAGATGTATTCAGCCGTCCACCTACTCTCAGTACTCCGTCTTGCAGAATTGGACCCAACCTGTAGGTGTGACTACTTCTCGTCACGTGTTAATACATTTTTGGGGATAAACTGAGAAGCTTTTGAATGGTTTMATTTTTTTCGGTCTCTCTGCTTTTTACATAGACTACTGTGGTTGCATCTTTATAGAAGGCTGTGCCACTACAGGTATTTCAGAGACTGTGATCTAACAGGGAAAGCTGTGGTGTATTCACTTGGAATCAAACGTAGAGGGAACCACCTAAATGTGTCCAGTAGAAAGCCTTGTTCTCTCTCATTTGATAATGTCCTGTTCTGTAGATGCACTTCTTGCTGTATGGCTATGGGATGCAGACGTGGGAGTATTCCCCGCTTAACGCCATCCGTTCCTACGGTTACCTGTGGCTGCACGCCCTCCCCGCCTCACTACACTCTCACATCCTACAGACCAACAAGGTAACACAGACACACACACACACACACACAACACCACACACAGTATTTGTATAACTAACCTTGTGGGGGGGACACAATTCATTTGCATTCCCTAACCCTAACCGAAACCTATCCCTAGCTCCTAATACTAACCCTAGCCCTAAAACTAATCCTAGCCCTAACCCTAGCTCCTAAAACTAACCCTAGCTCTTAACCCTATAACTAACCCTAGCTCCTAAAACTAACCCTAGCTCCTAAAACTAATCTTAGCCCCTAACCCTAGCTCCTAACCCTAGCTCCTAAAACTAACCCTAGCTCCTAAAAACTAATCTTAGCCCCTAACCCTAGCATCCTAAACTAACCCTACTCCTAAAACTAACCCATACCTAATTCTGCCCAAACCCTAGCTCCTAACCCTAGCTCCTAAACCTAGCTCCTAAAACTAGCTCCTAAAACTGACCCTAGCTCCTAAAACGACCCTAGCTCATAAAACTAACCCTAGCTCCTGACTCTAGCTCCTAAAACTAACCCTAGCTCCTGACCTAGCTCCTAGCTCCTAAAACATAACCCTAGCTCCTAAAACTAATCCTAGCCCTAAACCCTAAGCTCCTAAAGCTAACCCTAGCTCCTAAAACTAACCCTAGCTCCTGACCCTAGCTCCTAAAACTAATCCTACCCCTAACCCTGCTCCTAAAACTAACCCTAGCTCCTAAAACTAACCCATATAACCTAACACTAAACCCCCTAGAAATAGCATTTGACCTCGTAGGGACTAACCAAAATTTTCCAGTTAGTCAAGTTTTGTTCGTTTACTATTCTTGTGGGACTTCTTGTTTTCAAGTATAGTTAAACACATCCACATCCACACACACACAGAGTTGTGGTTATGTGATGTTTTATGTGATTATGTGATGTTTATGTGGTTGTGTGATGTGTGTATGTGGTTGTGTGATTTATGTGGTTGTGTGATTGTTAGGTTGTGACGTTATTTTTTAGGTGCTTGTGTTTTACAGTGCTGTGTTGTGTATTTTTGATGTGTATGGCCTTCTCCTGCTGCATCTGTGAACTCTACTTCTACAGAGCAGTATCTGTCCCTCCTCGTCGTGTGTTGTGGTGTGTGTGTTGTGTCAGTCTCTTATTTTGAATACACACCGATTTCTATCTTTAGTGTAATGTTTGTTGGTGTGTGTGTGTGGAGATGTATGTGTTGTGTGTGTTGTGCTGTGTGTGTGTGTGTGGAAATGTGTGGTTGTGGATGTGTGTGTGTGTGTGTGTGTGTGTGTGTGTGTGTGTGTGTGGTGTTGCAGGGCGTTGTTGTTAAGAAAGTTTGGCTGCATGTGGGTCGTCTGATGCTGCCTTCCTCCTCCTGAGCTCTGGAATGTTCTGCTCCTCAGCAGGTGGGTGCTACTCCTCTCCCTTCCTCCCCTCTTCCTCCCTCCATCTCTCACTCCTCTTCCTCCATCTCTCTCCCTCTCCTCTGTCCTCCCTCCTGCCTGTCACAAATACAATTTGATTTATTTGATGGTTGGGCTAGTGTAGAGTGGGTTGGGCGTTTGCTGTCCCGGTCTGGCGTATGTGTGACTTCATGTGAGGCCCTCTTGCGGAAGGGGGCATGGGGTGAGCAGAGTGCATAGTCTGATCTGAGGGGCCTAAATGGGATGGGCATGTCGACAGCCAGCACTCGCCTAAATAGTGTCCACTCCGCTAGCCGGCACCTCGCCTAAAAGTGTTCCCACTCTGCTAGCCGGCACCTCGCCTAACAGGGTGTTCCACTCTGCGAGCTGGCACCTCGCCTAAATAGGTGTCACTCCGGCTATGCCGCACAATCGCTTAAACAGGTGTTCCACTCTGCTAGCCGGCACCTCGCACTAAACAGGTGTCCACTCCGCTAGCCGCACCTCCCCTCAACAGTGTCCACTCCTCTAACCAGCACCTCCCTAAACAGGTGTTCCACTCCTCTAGCCGCACCTCGCCTAAACAGGTGTTCCCTCTCTACCGGCACCTCCCTAACAGTTTCCACTCCTCTAGCCGGCACCTCGCCTAAACAGGTGTTCCACTCCGCTAGCCGCACCCTCGCCTAAACAGGTGTTCCACTCCGCTAGCCGGCACCTCCCTAAACAGGTTCTCTACTCTCGCTAGCCAGCGACCCTCGCCAAACAGTGTTCCACTCCCGCTAGCCAGCACCTCGTCCTAAACAGTGTGTTCCTACTCCGCTAGCCGCACCTCGCGCTAAACAGGTGTTCCACTCTGCTACCGCACCTCGCCTAAACAGGTGTCCACTCGCTAGCCGGCACCTCGCCTAACAGGTGTTCCACTCTCTAGCCGCACCTCGCCTAAAAGGTGTTCCACTCCCTAGCCGCACCCTCCCTAAACAGGTGTTCTCACTCCCTAGCTGCACCTCGCCTAAACAGGTGTTCCACTCTGCTAGCCAGCACCTCAGCCTAAACAAATGTCCCCTCCGCTAGCCGGCACCTCCCTAAAACAGTGTTCCCACTCCTCTAGCCGTGCACCTCGCCTAAAAAGAATGTCCCACTCGCTAGCCGGCACCTCGCCTAAAATGTGTCGTTTATTTCGGCTCTAGCAGGGTGGGAGATCACCACTTGTGCGTTGGGGAAAATATAATAAGCTTTTTCAATCACTCCCTTGAGTGCTGTGTTCTCAGGTCGTTTGTGCCTATGTGTAGTTTATGTGGCTGGGTGACCCTAGGTCTAGGAGCTGGTGTTTGGACACGCAGTGTGTGTGGGGAAAAGTTTATTTTCTTGTATATTCCCGTTTGAGTCCATAAGGTGCACTGTTTGTGTATGTCCTCAGTGGACTGTGGGGGGTTGTCAGGGTGCCGGACGGGGGTTCTCAGAGGGTGGGATCCCCTGGGCTTGGGTTCTCATTTCTCTGTCCTGCTGGGTGCGAGCTATGGTCAGGGTCTAGGTGACTGTTCTGCTTGTGATGTTGAGCTATGGTCAGGTCTGGGGTGACTGTCTGCTGTGGTGTCGAGGCTAGGTCAGTCGGGTGACGTTTCTGCTGTGTGCGACACTATGGTCAGGGTCTGGGGGACTGTTCTGCTGTGTGGTCGAGGCTATGGTCAGGTCTGGACTGTTCTCTGTGTGTCGAGGCTATGGTCGGTCTGGTGGACTGTTCTGCTGTTGTGTCGACCTATGTCGGGTCTGGGGTGGACTGTTCTGCTGTGGTGTCGAGGCTATGGTCAGGGTCTGGGGTGGACTGTTCTGCTGTGGTGTCGAGGCTATGGTCAGGGTCTGGGGTGGACTGTTCTGCTGTGGTGTCGAACTATGGCAGGTCTGGGGTGGACTGTTCTGCTGTGATGTTGAGGCTATGGTCAGGGTCTGAGGTGGACTGTTCTGCTGTGTGAGCTTGGTCAGGGTCTGGGTGGACTTTCTGCTGTGGTGTCGAGGCATGGTCAGGTCTGGGTGGACTGTTCTGCTGTGGTGTCGAGCACTATGGTCAGGTCTGGGTGGACTGTTCTGCTGTGGATGTGAGGCTATGGTCAGGGTCTGAGTGTGACTGTTCTGCTGTGGTGTCGACTATGGTCAGGTCTGGGGTGGACTGTTCTGCTGTGGTGTCGAGGCTATGGTCAGGGTCTGGGGTGACTGTTCTGCTGTGGTGTCGAGCCTATGGTCAGGGTCTGGGTGGACTGTTCTGCTGTGATGTTGAGGCTATATGTCAGGGTCTGGGTGGACTGTTCTGCTGTGTGTCGAACTATGGTCAGGGTCTGGGGTGGACTGTTCTGCTGTGATGTGAGGCTATGGTCAGGTCTGGGTGGACTGTTCTGCTGTGATGTGGAGGCTATGGTCAGGGTCTGGGGTGGACTGTTCTGCTGTGGTGTGAGGCTATGGTCAGGGTCTGGTGTGACTGTTCTGCTGTGGTGTTGAGGCTATGGTCAGGTCTGGGGTGGACTGTTCTGCTGTGGTGTCGAGGCTATGGTCAGGGTCTGGGTGGACTGTTCTGCTGTGGTGTTGAGGCTATGTTCAGGGTCTGGGGTGGACTGTTCTGCTGTGGTGTCGGAGGCTATGGTCAGGTCTGGGTGGACTGTTCTGCTGTGTGTCGGCTATGGTCAGGGTCTGAGGTGACTTTCTGCTGTTGGGTCCAGGCTATGTCAGGGTCTGGTGACTGTTCTGCTGTGGTGTCGAGCTATGTCAGGGTCTGGGTGACTGTTCTGCTGTGTGTCGAGGCTATGGTCAGGGTCTGGGTGACTGTTCTGCTGTGATGTCGAGGCTATGGTCGGGTCTGGGGTGACTGTTTCTGCTGTGGTGTCGAAGCTATGGTCAGGGTCTGGGGTGACTGTTCTGCTGTGTTCGAGGCTATGGTCAGGGTCTGGGTGGACTGTTCTGCTGTGGTGTCGAGGCTATGGTCAGGGTCTGGTGGGTGGACTGTTCTGCTGTGTGTCGAGGCTATGGTCAGGGTCTGGGTGGACTGTTCTGCTGTGGTGTCGAGGCTATGGTCAGGTCTGGGTGGACTGTTCTGCTGTGAGTGTCGAACTATGGTCAGGGTCTTGGTGACTGTTTCTGCTGTGGTGTCGAGGACTATGGTCAGGGTCTGAGGTGTGACTGTTCTGCTGTGGTGTCGAGGCTATGGTCAGGTCTGGGTGGACTGTTCTGCTGTGTGTCGAGGCTATGTCAGGTCTGGGTTGACTTTCTGCTGTGTGTGAGCTATGGTCAGGGTCTGGGGTGGACTGTTCTGCTGTGGTGTCGAGGCTATGGTCAGGTCTGGTGGACTGTTCTGCTGTGGTGTCGACTATGGTCAGGGTCTGGGTGGACTGTTCTGCTGTGTTGGAGCTATGGTCAGGGTCTGAGGGTGGACTGTTCTGCGTTGTGTCGAACTATGGTCAGGTTCGAGGTGGACTGTTCTGCTGTGATGTCAGGGCTATGGTCAGGGTCTGGGTGGACTGTTCTGCTGTGGTGTCGAGGCTATATGTCAGGGTTGGTGGACTGTTCTGCTGTGGTGTCGGCTATGGTCAGGGTCTGGGTGGACTGTTGCTTGGTGTGAGGCTATGTCAGGGTCTGGGGGACTGTTCTGCTGTGATGTCGAGGCTATGTCAGGGTCTGGGGTGGACTGTTCTGCTGTGGTTGAGGCTATGGTCAGGTCTGGGTTGACGTTCTGCTGTGGTGTGACACTATGGTCAGGGTCTGGTGGACTGTTCTGCTGTGTGTCGAGGCTATGGTCAGGGTCTGTGGGTGGACTGTTCTGCTGTATGTTGGAGGCTATGGTCAGGTCTGGGTGGACTGTTTCTGCTGTGGTGTCGAGGCTATGGTCAGGGTCTGGGTGGACTGTTCTGCTGTGGTGTCGAGGCTATGGTCAGGTCTGGTGGACTGTTCTGCTGTGGTGCGAGGCTATGGTCAGGGTCTGGTGGACTGTTCTGCTGTGGTGTCAGAGCTATGGTCAGGGTCTGGGGTGTGACTGTTCTGCTGTGTGTCAAGCTATGGTCAGGGTTCTGGGGGGACTGTTCTGCTGTGGTGTAGGCTATGGTCAGGGTCTGGGTGGACTGTTCTGCTGTGGTCGACCATATGGTCAGGTCTGGGGTGGACTGTTCTGCTGTGTGTCGAGGCTATGGTCAGGGTCTGGGTGACTGTTCTGCTGTGGTTGAACTATGGTCAGTCTGGGGTGGACTGTCTGCTGTGGTGTAGGCTATGGTCAGGGTCTGAGGGTGACTGTTCTGCTGGCTTCTCGCGGCGTCCACCTCTCCAATGGATTTTTTCTGTTTGTTTCATTTCATTGTTTTCTTGCTTGATGTGTCTTCATTGGTTGAGGGTGTTGTTTGCTGGACTGTTGTCTCACCACATTCAGAGTGCAGATGTCTCTCTCCACCTGCAGCTCTCCGGTCTGGTTTTAGGGGTGGTTGTTGTGGCTGGACTGTTGTCCGGGGTCTGGTTGAGGGGGGTGTTGTTGAGCTGGACGTTTTCTGGTTCTGTTTGAGGGGTGTTGTTGTGCTAGTGACTGTTGTCTGGTTGAGGGTTGTGTTGTTGTGCTGGACTGTTGTCTGGGTCTGGTTGGGGGTGTGTTGTGCATGGATCTGTTGTCTGGTTGAGCGGGTGTTGTGTGCGGACTGTTGTCTGGGTCTTGGTTGAGGGGGTGTTGTTGTGCTGGACATGTTGTCTGGTCTGGTTGAGGGGTGTTTTAGCTGAGACTGTTTTTCTGGGTCTGTTTGAGGCGGTGTGTTTGTGCTGTGACTGTGTCTGTTGAGGGGTTGTTGTGCTTGACTGGGTTCTGGTCTGGTGAGGGATGTTGTTTTAGCTGGACTGTGTCTGGTCTGTTGAGGGTTTGTTCTGTGATGGACTGTTGTCGGTGAGGCGTGTTGTTGGCTGGCTGTTGTCTGGTGAGGGGTGTGTTGTGATGGACTGTGTCTGGTTGAGGGGTTTGTGTTGCTGGACTGTTGTCTGGTTCTGTGTGAGGGGGTGTTGTTGTATGCTGTTGTCTGGTGAGGGGTGTTGTTGAGCTGACTGTGGTCGTTGAGGGGGGTTGTGTGATGGGACTGTTGTCTGGTTGAGGGGGTGTTGTTGTGCTGGACGTTGTCTGGCGTCTGGTTGAAGGGGTGTTGTTGTGATGGACTTTGTCTGGTTGAGCGGGTGTTGTTGTGCTGGACTGTTGTCTGGCTTGAGGGGTGTTGTTGTGCTGGACTGTTGTCTGGGTCTGGTTGAGGGTCTTTTGCTGACTGAGTGTGTTCACCTGCTGTTTCCAGCTCCACCTGCCCTACCCTCCAGCGGCGTGAATTTATCCTTCATTTCAATGGGGAGTAGACTCTGTGCTGGAGCTTTGACACCTCTAACTTCACACTTCAGTGGAATTGAATTGGAGCCGTATCTGTCTTCTAGCAGCTTTGTTAGTAGCACTCTCC
>NW_019943865.1:62946-66937 GCF_002910315.2 Salvelinus sp. IW2-2015
AAACAGCACATTAGTTGAGTAGTTAAACAGGAAACAGCACTTTAGTTGTGTAGTTAAACAGGAACATGTTAATTGTGTAGATTAAACAGGAAACAGCACCTAGTTGAGTAGTTAAACAGGAAACAGCACTTTGTTGGTGCAGTTAAACAGAAACAGCACGTTAGTTGAGTAGTTAAACAGGAAACAGCACGCTAGTTGAGTAGTTAAACAGGAAACAGCACTTTAGTTGTGTAGTTAAACAGGAAACATGTTAATTGTGTAGATAAACAGGAAACAGCACGTTAGTTGTGTAGTTAAAACAGAACAGCACGCTAGTAGTTGAGTAGTTAAACAGGAAACAGCACTTTAGTTGTGTGCAGTTAAACAGGAAACAGCACGTTAGTTGTGTTGTTAAACAGGAAACATCACGTTAGTTGTGTAGTTAAACAGGAAACAACATGTTAGTTGTGTTGTTAAACAGGAAACAGCACGTTATAATTGTGCAGGGCTAAATGTTGATGGCTATCGATGGTAAAATCTGTAGCGTTAAAACAACTGTGTTAGCGGTGAGCTTATGTYACCATTACATRGGTGCATGCTAGCTATTACACTTATATACGGCAATCATTTACCAAAGCACATCCCAAAAAGCCCCTAACAGGTACCATAATCGCAGACATTTATAAGTCAGGAAAGTACAGCAAAATATACCAATAGAATACAGTATTCAGAATGTGACCTACACTTTGCATCACGTTTTTATACTGGGGAGACGTGACGTTCGCGTTCTCCTCCTATTTACAGACGGGGCCAATAAGAACACGTCTAATTGTCATCGGAATTGATGCCAATTTTAACCGCACACTTGTTGTTTGTGTACATGGATTTTATATTGTATGTATGTTTTTCCCACAACAGTTTCCAGCAGTTTGTATAGCAGACCCTCGCGCCAAATTGAGTCAAAAGCTTTTTTGAAATTAACAAAGCCTGAGTAGACTTTGCCTTTGTTTTGGTTTGTTTGTCTGTTTGTTTGTTTGTTATTTAGGGTGTGCAGGGTGAATACGTGGTCTGTTGTACGGTAATTTGGTAAAAAGACAATTTGACATTTGTTCAGTACATTGTTTCCACTGAGGACATGTACGAGTCTGCTGTTAATGATGGATGCAGAGGATTCTCCCTTTGTTGCTGTTGACGCATATCCCACGGTAGTTACTGGGGTCAAATTTGTCTCCACTTTTGTGGATTGGGGTGATCAGTCCTTGGTTCCAAATACTGGGGAAGATGCCAGAGCTGAGGATGATGTTAAAGAGTTTAAGAATAGCCAATTGGATTTCGTGGTCTGTATATTTTATCATTTAATGTAGGATACCATCAACACCACAGGCCTTATTGGGTTGGAGGGTTTGTATTGTTCTTTAGATAATTCAATGTAATTGGAGAATCCAGTGGATTCTGGTAGTCTTTAATAGTTGATTCAAAAATGTGTGTTTGATCAAGCATATGTTTTTGCTGTTTGTTCTTTGTTAAAAGGCCTGAGGTGGACTGTGATGTCGACACTATGGTCAGGGTCTGAGGTGGACTGTTCTGCTGTGATGTTGAGGCTATGGTCAGGGTCTGGGGTGGACTGTTCTGCTGTGATGTTGAGGCTATGGTCGGGGTCTGAGGTGGACTGTTCTGCTGTGGTGTCGAGGCTATGGTCAGGGTCTGAGGTGGACTGTTCTGCTGTGATGTCGAGGCTATGGTCAGGGTCTGGGGTGGACTGTTCTGCTGTGATGTTGAGGCTATGGTCAGGGTCTGGGGTGGACTGTTCTGCTGTGGTGTCGAGGCTATGGTCAGGGTCTGAGGTGGACTGTTCTGCTGTGGTGTTGAGGCTATGGTCAGGGTCTGGGGTGGACTGTTCTGCTGTGGTGTGAGGCTCTGGTCAGGGTCGGGGTGGATGTTCTGCTTGTGGTGTCGAGGCTATGGTAGGGTTGGGGTGGATGTTCTGCTGTGATGTCGAGGTATGGTCAGGGTCTGGGTGGACTGTTCTGCTGGTGGTGTGGAGGCTTGGGGTCAGGGGTCTGGGTTGGACTGTTTCTGCTGTGGTGTCGACCTATGGTCAGGGTCTGGGGTGGACTGTTCTGCTGTGGTGTCGAGGCTTATGGTCAGGGTCTGGGTGGACTGTTCTGCTGTGTGTCGAGGCTATGGTCAGGGTCTGGGGTGGACTGTTCTGCTGTGGTGTCGAGGCTATGGTCAGGGTCTGGGTGGACTGTTCTGCTGTGGTGTCGGGCTATGGTCGGTCTGGGGTGGACTGTTTGCTGTGGTGTCGAGGCTATGGTCAGGGTCTGGGTTGGACTGTTCTGCTGTGGTGTCGACTATGGTCAGGGTCTGGGTTGGACTTGTTCTGCTGTGGTGTCGAGGCTATGGTCAGGGTCTGGGGTGGACTGTTCTGCTGTGGTGTCGACATATGGTCAGGGTCTGGGGTGGACTGTTCTGCTGTGATGTCGAGGCTATGTTCAGGGTCTGGGGTGGACTGTTTCTGCTGTGGTGTCGAGGCTATGGTCAGGGTCTGGGTGGACTGTTCTGCTGTGATGTCGGGCGCTATGGTCAGGGTCTGGGGTGGACTGTTCTGTCTTGTGGGTGCGAGGCTATTGGTCAGGGTCTGGGGTGGACTGTCCTGCTGTGATGTCGAGGCTTTGGTCAGGGTCTGGGGTGGACTGTCCTGCTGTGGTGTCGAGGCTTTGGTCAGGGTCTGGGGTGGACTGTCCTGCTGGCTTCTCCTGCTCTTTCTCCTGTTGATGTTGTCTCACCACAGTCCAGAGTGTAGATATGTCTCTCTCCAGCTCTCCAGGTCAGGTTGGGGGGGGGTTCTTGAGCTGAACAATGTTTTTGTGCTGACTAGAGTGTGTTCCACCTGCCTTACCTCCAGCTGGGTGAATGTGTACTTCGTTTCAATGAGGGGGTAGTACTCTGTGCTGGGAGGTTGACTTTCTGCTTGGGGTTGCTCGTCTGTGGGGTTATATAATGAAGAGTTGTGGTCTGACACGCTCGGGGTATCTTTCTCACGAGAGAGCTTATCCTGCTGAGCTGTCTCTTTGATTATTTGAATGTCCAGTGAAAAATGTTTGGGGCCCTGTACCAATACTGTTCCAGAATTGTACAGGTTGACATGGGCTGACTCAGAGTCCTCGTTGTCTAGTGTCCTGAGAGTTCACCCTTCGCAAACACACCACCTCTTGACAGAGGAGTAGTGTGTTAATATAGCACTGTGCCATGCCAGGGGATGTTCTGTGTGGAAGAGTAAGTTGCTTACATTTGGATTTTTTTATAATAGTCAGCAAAAAATGTCTCTTGATTTTCCATAAGAAGCTTCTTTTTGTGCTCTTTTCGTTCCTTGTCGTTTTTTACATCCAAAGGATACTGTATTGTAATGATCTCTGAACAGCGGGAGGGGGCTTCAAAGGCCTCTGCATTTGGGAGGCTGTGAAACTCTCCTGCCATTGTTGGGCTCAAGAGCTTTGACACCTCTCACTTCACACCTCAGTTGCTAATTGAAGTTGTATCCATTCTGTCTATCAAGCTTGGTACCATTAACTTAGCGTCCAGTTCTTATAAAGTAAAATATATCATTGTAATGTATTTTTCTTCTTGGCTTTAAAAGTAGCTTCAGACTAAACATGACTCACTCAGTTCCAGGTTGGATGTTGTTTTAAGGTTTTTGTTGTTTGCTTACCAGAGCATTTCCTGTATAGTTTGGGAGAAATAATATTTGAAAGTAGGAATCCTTCCAGGTCATTTTGTCCAAAATCAGTTTGGAGTTTTGATTTGGATTGAAATGTATGTTGTGGAGGGTAATAACCTGTATATGTCAAGGTGACATAGTGTTGTGGAGGGTAATAACCTGTATATGTCAAGGTGACATAGTGTTGTGGGGGGTAGTAACCTGTATATGTCCTGGTGACATAGTGTTGTGGAGGGTAATAACCTGTATATGTCAAGGTGACATAGTGAAGGTTATGTTGTGGAGGGTAGT
>NW_019943865.1:67510-75615 GCF_002910315.2 Salvelinus sp. IW2-2015
ACACGCCATCCCCCTCACCCTCTCCTCCAGCATTCTGATCCTCTCCTCTAGTGCTCTGTTGTTCTCCTGCTCCTGCTCTTTCACCACAGTCCAGAGTGCAGATATGTCTCTCTCCACCTCTGGTTGGGGGGTTTGTTGAGCTGGACAATTGTTTTGTGCTGACTGGAGTGTGCTCACCTGCTGTTCCAGCTCCACCTGTCTTACCTCCAGCTGGGTGAATTTATCCTTCATTTCAATGAGAGTAGTACTCTGTGCTGGGAGGTTGAGACTCTCTCTCTCTCTCTCTCTCTCTTGCATGCCATCCCCCATCCTCTCTTTCAAACATAATGTGTTTAGAAAATGTCATATCCCCCTCTCTCTTGACATTGTAATGTATTTGACTTTGCAAACCCCCTCTCCCCTCAACATAACGTGTTTGAATATGCCACCACTCCCCAAACAGAGTGTGTTTAAAAATGTCAGTCTCCTCCTTGGTCTCAATCACCATAATGTGTTGGAGTATGTTAGGTACCTCTTCTGCATAATTGTGTTGACAATGCTGACCCCCCCCCCCGACCCATCTATGTCACTTACACCTAATGTGTTTGAGAATATACAATCTGTATCCCCCCACCCACCCCCCCCCACCCCACACACACACACACACCCACACACACTCACACAACCACCACCAACCCAACCACTTCCATTCCATATAGACTTTTGTCTTATGGATTGTGATAGATTGTGATAGACAATGCCCCATATCAACCCCCATAAACAGAATGTGTTTTTAAGAGCGTGCAGAATGTGGGGGACACTATACTTCAGATACTATCTACAGGGCTAGAAGTGGTTCCACCGCATACAGAGGTCATATTCCCCTACTCTACTCTGTTTGGGACTATTGGTCTTTCTTTCCCCTGGCCTCTTTCATCCTATTTCTACACCTCTCATTTCCAACCACTGTTTTTCCCTCTCTCATTTCTAACCCCTGTTTCCCCTCAGTCTCCCCTCAGACTTCCTTTCCGCTGGTCTCTATGTGTCTGGGCCTCTCAGTCTAGAATACGACACTCTGACTGACCCACAGCTGCAGAGCAGTCATCCAGAGCTGTGATGCTAATGGCGTGGATCTACTAGGAGCTAGCCAATCCTACCTCCACGGGGCTGGAGCCACCAGGGAGATAAGTGACAACAGGGCTGTCCACCCAGCCTGGTCCTCACAGAGTCATCACTCACAGGTGAAGACAAGGCATGCACTAGAAAAGCCATTCAACAAGTTTCCTGAGCCAGAGAAAAAAATACTTATTCTAACCCCTTTAATWGTTTCAGTGGTAGTTCTACTTGCCTATTTGGTGGCTGTGAGGTACTATAGCAGCAATGCCTTGGTGGTTGTCCCTCAAACATCCATCAATACTGGCATCSTGCTTTCTCTCATAATACCTGCTCAGAATCCCTTGGCACATACTTTGTTATCGCCCAATAATCTCTGTCYGCTTAATATCAAATGCAATGCTTACAGAATCAGTTGAAATAACAGCGGTGGTGTTTTAAGCAATTAACCTTTTCGCCGTGTAAATGGCTTTGGGGGAATATGGGGGCCCTATAAGGGCCCTGCTGGGGGATGAATGTCTGCCTATCGCCCACCGGGAAACACAAACACCACGTTTCAGAGAGGCCCCAGGCCCCGGCAGAAGAGAGAGAGAGAGAGAGAGAGAGAGAGAGAGAGAGAGGAGTGAGAGAGATAGAGAAGAGAGAAGAGAGAAGAGAGGAGAACGAGAGAGCAAGACAGACGAGAAGAGAGAGAAAAGAGAGAGCTCGGCGGCGAGGATTCGAGAGAGAAAGAAAGAGAGCCTTCGTGTGCGAAGTGAATGGAGACAGAGGAGAGGAAATCAGTGTCTCTCAGAAGAAACCGATGGGAGTTCATGTTGAGAACCGTGAGAAGGGTTGAGGAGGGAGGAAGGGGAAGAGGGAGGAACGGGGGAAGAGGAGGAAGTTTTGAGGGAGGAGGAAAGGGGGAAGAGGGAGGCATTAAAAATCCCAAATCAGGCCATGCAGCTAGCGCACATAACACATTGTCCTTTGATGTTGTGGGCTGTAGCAGTCAGACAGCATATCTACCTAAACGCAAGCTTCAGTAGCTCCTCACACGACCTTTGTTTTTGTTTTTTTTTCTGTCTTAATTTTGATGTTCTTTTTCTTTTTTGTCATGTTTTTAGTTTTTTATATTTTCATTTATTGCTATTTTTCCTCTCCCTGCCTATTAATAATACTTCTTACTTGTTTAGGTGTTTAATTTCTGGTTTAGTCTGTTGATAATGGGACGCTGTGTTCTGAATCAGGTCTGCAGGAAGAGACATGAATCCTTCCCTATAGCCTCAGACTGCAGTATATAAGCCTTCACCTCAATCACCAGGAGAATAAGACATGTGTACAGTGTGTGTGACGGTTGGGTAAGTAAGTGATCCCCACAATAAATGGAAGCCAATGAGTCATGGAGGTTTACATAGAGCTCAGTTTGAATCCTGGGGAGAAATGGACTCAATGTGTGGTTATGAACAGACAATATAAGCCAACCTCAGTCCCACATGCTCCAGGTCGACAAAAGCCTCTTTCATTTACAGTTTCTGCTTGGCATGTGCATAAAGAATTGCTTTGTCAAACGGCTCAATTTGAACTAATGAAACTTGGTGAAAGAGGGTGTGCCAAGAAATCTGCCATACACTCTGAGCAACGTTGAAACTCAAAGCACGTTGAAACGTTCCGCCGCTGACCCCTCCACTTCAGGTGAAAGAGGGGTCAGCGGATCACGCAGAGGGGTCCTAATGGACAGCGGTCAAATGCCAAGGTCAGCGATCATGTTTTGGCCTTCCTTGGCCAGTCACAATAAGAAGCGGTGGATAGATGAATGAATGTGGTTGGATGAAAGAGGTAAGTGTAAGAATAACAGTGGTCTGGCTCTTATCAGTGAGACAGAAGCAGTGAAGGCTGGACAGACTGGGGAGCTAACTGTGTGTCTCTGACTGTGTCAGTAAAATACTCACCACCCGGGTGCCCACCTCCACTACCATGGCTTGAGAAGACTTTCTCTACAGGACACATTAGTTATTAACCCAGGTAAGTTGACGGATAACACATGGCAGGGAGAGGGTTGGGTTAGTGTTCATTTTATGGGTACAATGCATGTGCCCTAACAGTGTTGCTAAAGGGGGTGACTAAAGTGGTTTTTGTGGGCTACCTCTTTGTAAGTTGGCTATAGCAAGGATGTGAGGAAGTCTGAGTTAGCGGTTCATTAATGAGCCCCCACCTCCCACTGTAAGCTATAGACCCATAGAGGAAGGTAGTCAGACCAGACCAATGTTTGTTTAATTAACAAAGCGAGAGAGAGCTCTGGTTCTGTCAATGGCCCCCGTCTGTCTGTCTATCAACAGGCTCTGTTGTTGAGTTATTTTTCTGTGACACGGCTGGACATTGATCTGGACCCGCCATTAACATTGAGTGACAGACAGGGAKGCGGGTCRATCCAAACCAGGCCCTTTACAGACATTGACCCAGACTCCYGAGTTCTGTGTCAGCTCCAACCCCGTCGATGTCATCGATGGCCAAATTTCTCCCTTGAGGCGTAACTGGGTGGGATTGATTTGGGGTGGGGTTAGGGGATGGGGAGCGGGGGGCACAAGTAGAGTGATAATCAAGTCCCATGAGGAATCGACCCCCATCCACACACAGTGACATACATCTTTGGGTTGTCCAGAGTTGTCTGCCATTACATATGAATTAAGACTCAGAGTTCCCACTCAACCGCATGACCCGTATATCGCCTGTCCTCTTGATCGAACTTGATTTAAGAATGGGTGTAYAGGAAATGAAAAAGTTAAACAAATATGGATTTAATGTCAAATAGCAGATTGAATGGTTATTGTAACGTCGTGTGCTTCTAGAGTTACTTCACGCTCTCCTTGAGGCTAGCACGCTGCATCTCCCTCACAGACCATTCATGATGTGTTAARCCAAGGATAGGCTACCGTACAATTCCCTATATCTCTCCATCCTTCTTCTCCTGCTCTTTCTGCCTGTCCTCCTGCCTCTCCCTCTCTCTTTGCCTGTCCTCCTGTCTCTCCCTCTCTCTTTGCCTGTCCTTCTGTCTCTCTCTCCCTCCCTCGCTCCCTCCGGGGAGTCGCTCAAACAGACAGGACCAATTTTCTGCTAATTGGGCCTCAGGAAATTGCTCCTCGTTTTAATTTACTGCTGGACATCCACAGAGACATGTGATCCGCCGTCGCTTTTAGTTTCTCTTCCTAAACCCAGCAGTGCCCAGCGCAGGTGTGAGGACGTGACACATGCAGTACAGTCTGGGACAGAAAAAGCTCCCCTTTCCCCTCTTTGGAAGTGACACACTATCCTACAGCATCCATGTAGGCTTCTCCTAGGTTACGTTAGGTTAGGCCCCATTTATAGTTGTTTTGAATTGTGAAAAACGTCCAACATTGATGAATGGTGGTTTGGTTGAACAACACGTCATATTGATGGATGGATTTGTTGTGTTTGGTAACATTGGTCGGTATTGACAGGAGAGATTGAGGGATTCTGTGTTAAATCATGTCTTTATTGATTGGTTTATGTAGATGAACCTGACGAGGGGGTCAGAACAAGCCTTTAGGGGATGGGATTGGTCTGTGTGAATGTCAGCCAAGGTCAGCTCTATCATTCCGCAACACGTTTGTGTGTGTGTGTGCGTGTGTGTTGTGCGGCGTATATTTGTGTTGTGTGTGTGTGTGGTGTGTGTGTATGTGTGCTTGTGTGTGTGTGTGTGTGTTGCGTGTACTCATGCTTGTGATTTCCATCATTGACCATGTGTGTTCAGCATGTATCAGAGGTTTTGACAACGTATGCATATCTTTGAATGAGTATCATTTGTAAATGAAATGGACTCACGGTCTTTATCCCCAACTCTCTGAGCTTCTATAGTCAGTGCCAGGGTCTCACAGTAATAACTCAACATTGCTATTGCCCTCATTACCATGGCACCCATCCATGATAGGAAATATTTGCGGAGAGCATCATTCAAAGTTGCATACACTACAATTAAAATGTAAGTGAGCTCCAACCACTAAATCTCTCCACTAAAAACTGTGTTATTGTCTGTGTGTGCATATAAACTGTCAAAGATGTGGTAGACCTCACATATTCCAAATAAACATTTTCTGACATCTCTGCTGCAAAATTCTACCCAGTTGTGCTGGATAATAAACTAGTCTGTGTGAGAGAGAGAGATAGCGAAACAGAAAGAAAGAGAGAGAGAGGGAGAGGGGGGATGAGTGAGAAGAAGGACAGCGAGAGGAATTTTCCATTAGCTGCTCTTTGGTGAAGACTTAAAAGAAGTGAGGACGTTCCTCCTTGACTGTTGTTGACACCTTGAGATTACTCTCTGCCCCGCCAGCACTCTGAACAGGAATGGACGTCTGACATTCTGAAGGGAAATGGATGGACATGCCGTCTAACACTTCAAACCTGAATAACAACCTTTCATATTTTATAAGCAGCCTTATTGACAAACTGCAACAAGTTTCACTGCAGTCGCTGTCCAACTCCGACATTGTATATTTTACCCAAAATGTAAAGTTAAGTGCAATTTTAACCATATTTAGTTCGCTTCAACAGCCTCTGGCTAGCGTTAGCCTTATTGGACCTTCAACAGCCTTGGCTAGCGATAGCCTTATTGGACCATTCAACAGCTCTGGCTAGCGATAGCCTTATTGGACCAATTCACAGCCTCTGGCTAGCGTTAGCCTTATTGGACCTTCAACAGCTCTGGCTAGCACAGCCTTATTGGACCATTCAACAGCCTCTGGCTAGCGTTACCTTATTGACCTTCAACAGCCTCTGGCTAGCAACAGCCTTATTGGACCATTCAACAGCCTTTGGCTAGCGTTAGCCTTATTGGACCATTCAACAGCCTTTGACTGCGATAGCCTTAATTGGACGCATTCAACAGCCTCTGGCTAGCGTTAGCCTTATTGGACCATTCAACAGCCTCTGGCTAGCGTTAGCCTTATTGGACCATTAACCGCTCTGGCTAGCGTTAGCCTTATTGGACCATTCAACGCCTCTGGGCTAGCGTTAGCCTTATTGGACCATTTAACGCCTCGGCTAGCGTAAGCCTTATTGGACCATTTAACTGCCTCTGGCTAGCGTTAGCCTTATTGGACCATTAACGCCTCTGGCTAATGTTAGCCTTATTGGACCTTTAACGCCTCTGGCTAGCGTTAGCCTTATTAAACCATTTAACGCCTCTGGCTAATGTTAGCCTTATTGACATTAACTGCCTCTGGCTAGCGTTAGCCTTATTAAACCATTTAACAGCCTCTGGCTAATGTTAGCCTTATTGGACCATTTAACAGCCTCTGGCTAGCGTTAGCCTTATTAAACCATTAACAGCCTCTGGCTAATGTTAGCCTTATTGGACCATTAACTGCCTCTGGCTAGCGTTAGCCTTATTAAACCATTTAACAGCCTCTGGCTATGTTAGCCTTATTGGACATTTAACTGCTCTGGCTAGCGTTAGCCTTATTAAACCATTTAACAGCCTCTGGCTAATGTTAGCCTTATTGGACCATTTAACAGCTCTGGCTAGTGTTAGCCTTATTGGACCATTAATGAATGGAAGGCATGCTCATCGCATGCTCAAAAACGTGTGACAATTGCACGTGTCAAGTAACTCCAAAGCAAACTAATTGAGCTCCTGGTGTCTCCTATTTCCATTATCAGCGCTCTGAAATCAGAGAATAGTTTACATTTCCCCTCAAAATGGGGTCAGTAATTGTTCACAGATTATCCCATTAAAGGGGCAATTGCTGTGAAACAATAACAAAGCATTCACCCGCCTTCATTTTGGTAAAGCGCTGAGGATGGGCCTGGAGAAATGTAACCACTCTCAAATTCATGGACAGAGCTGTGGAGGCAAGGACTGACCACCTAAGATATCAGAATGAAAGTAAAGATTTGAGGCTACACAGTGTTTGTTTAGATTTACAATGCTTACCAACATTGGAGTAAAAACAAGCTTATATTCTGGCTTCTGATGGGGTTTGACAGTTGAACTAAGCTCATTTATAAGTTATATTCCTCCAGATCAATGTGAATTATATCATACATTTATAGTTATATTCCTTCAGAATCAATGTGAATATATCATACATTTTATGTCCAAAATGTATGTAGCAATTGCAGATTGGCCCTTTAAGTAACGTCTTATCGTTCTAATGTGTCAGTGTTGTCACTGTAGGGCCATTATCTTATCTAGACATCACAGCTCAGTAGAACAGCGTCATTCGATATGGATGATGTCAACGCACCTCGGCATCCCGGCCTGAAATCCGCCCGGCGATAGCCAGATAGCAGAGGTTAACTCGATCTCCAATGAATAACTTTGCCTTCCTGTTCGCTCCAGCAGGTCTCTGGTGTTCCTAAAATATTGTGACAGTTGGTGTTTGTCAAATGACTGCAAGCCACCAGAGCAGCGTTCAACCCAATAGGGCTGCATTCACTAAAGATCCTCGATTACATTCTGACCTTCGTTTTGAGTTCCGCTGGGTTTGACTTGTATAGGAGCCTCGCGATGGAGGCCAATCATGACCTGTCCTCCATGTGTGTGTAAGCTTTTAATCTCTGAACATGTTACAGTACATTTTAGGCCTGTGACATACCAGTATCGTAATATTTTTTCCATGACAAAAAGAAAACAAAGCAGAGCAAACTCTTTGGTCCTTTAATGATAATACAGTATTGTGTGACAGAGCTTGGGGAGTTTAAAGTTCTCGCACTCAACAAACCATGAAAAGGATTAACCCAAGGAGGCCGAGGTGCAAAACTAATATACTTCATATAATCCATGCTCAAAAGAATAAAACCATTTGAACTGCCTTTGACCAAAACGAAGCGCATGTTTCAGCCTTATGCCTTCATGATATCACTTGGAAAATAAATACATGTGACTGGATGACAACAATAGGATGTTTATCCTAAAGAGGTTAAATCCGCGTCACGTTTTGTTTCTTTGCCACGATATGAACGAGTATCGCAATACTGGTATCGTCCAGCCCTAGTATATTTACTGTCTGGATATT